>NC_084617.1:41587411-41847411 GCF_033978795.1 Nerophis ophidion
ACACACACACACACACACACACACACACAAACATACATATACAGTATATTTTCTACTTTTTTCATTCGGATTTGACGCCAGCAACACATGACAAAGAAGTTGAGAAAGGTGGCAATAAATACTGAAAAAGTTGAGGAATGCTCATCAAACGCTTATTTGGAACATCCCACAGATGTGCAGGCTAAATGGGAACAGGTGGGTGCCATGATCGGGTATAAAAACAGCTTCCCAAAAAATGCTTAGTCTTTCACAAGAAAGGATGGGGCGAGGTACACCCCTTTGTCCACAACTGTGTGAGCAAATAGTCAAACTGTTTAAGAACAATGTTTCTCAAAGTGCAATTGCAACAAATTTAGGGATTTCAACATCTACGGTCCATAATATCATCAAAAGGTTCAGAGAATCTGGAAATATCACTCCAGGTAAGCGGCATGGCTGGAAACCAACATTGACCTTCGATCCCTCAGACGGCACTCTATCAAAAACTGACATCAATCTCTAAAGGATATCACCACATGGGCTCAGGAACACTTCAGAAAATCATAGTAGAGTTAATGCTCTACTATGCAAAGCGAAAGCCATTTATCAACAACATCCACAAACGCCGCCGGTTTCTCTGGGCCCGAGATCATCTAAGATGGACTGATGTAAAGTGGAAAAGTGTTCTGTGGTCTGACGAGTCCACATTTCCAATTATATTTGGAAACTGTGGACGTGGTGTCCTCCGGAACAAAGAGGACATTTCAAATTGTTTTTGGAAATATTCGACATTGTATCATTCGGATCAAAGGGGAAGCGAACCACCCAGACTGTTATCGACGCAAATTTCAAAAGCCAGCATCTGTGATGGTATGGGATTGCATTAGTGTCCAAGGCATGGGTAATTTACACATCTGTGAAGGCACCATTAATGCTGAAAAGTACATACAGGTTTTGGAACAACATATGCTGCCATCTAAGCGCCGTCTTTTTCAAAGACGCCCCTGCTTATTTCAGCAAGACAATGCCAAGCCACATTCAGCACGTGCTACAACAGCGTGGCTTCGTAAAAAAAAGAGTGCGGGTACTTTTCTGGCCCGCTTGCAATCCAGACCAGTCTCCCATCGAAAATCTGTGGCGCATTATGAAGCATAAAATACAACAGCGGAGTTGTTGAATGACTGAAGCTCTACATAAAACAAGAATGGTAAAGAATTCCACTTTCAAAGCTTCAACATTTAGTTTCTTCAGTTCTCAAATGTTTATTAAGTGTTGTTAAAAGAAAAGGTGATGTAACACAGTGGTGAACATGCCCTTTCCCAACTACTTTGGCACATGTTGCAGCCATGAAATTCTAAGTTAATTATTATTTGCAAAAAAAAATTAAGTTTATGAGTTTGAACATCAAATATCTTGTCTTTGTAGTGCATTCAATTGAATATGGGTTGAAAAGGATTTGCAAATCATTGTATTCGGTTTATATTTACATCTAACACATTTTCCCAACTGATATGGAAACGGGGTTTGTATATCATAATATCTTAATAGTTTTGTGAAAGAGAATTATTCCCTTCTTTTTCGTGTTATTTTAATGTGCAACCTGTATTGACAAACATAAGAGCAATTTAAGTTAAAAAACACACAATCAAAAAAAATAAATTTGGATATACCGAATTTCCTGGATTAGCCGCCGGGCATGTAATTTGCGCCTGCCTTGAATTACTGCCGGGTCAAACTCACTCCCCAAATTTATTAGCACATGCTTACTTTTACCGCCGGGTCAAATTTGTGACGTCACGGTTGACCCTTCCCCTGCCGTCATTTCAAAATGGCGGAGGAGGTTTTTTTTGCTTTTACTGTGTGTAAACCAGGGGTCTTGTTGTTCCACAGCCATACAGATCACACTAATGGTTGTGATATAAAACAGCTTCAACACTCTTAATAATATGCGCCACACTCTGTGAACCCCAACACACTTTTCTGGAGAACAAATGCCCTGCAACAAACCACAAACGCAACACAACACCTACCCACAATGCAATGCTACACCGTCCATACACCCGCTGGCACCAGTCCCCCCCTCCCCTGTCCGTGCGTTGGTTGAGGTGGGCGGGGTTGGGGGCAAGTGTATAATATATCCAAGAGACACGGATACACGGCATTATGGGTAATCCATATGCTGCGTTTAGAATGTGCCACAGAGCCAATGTTCTCCAGAAATGTGCTTGGTGAGGGTTCACAGAGTGTGGCGCATATTAGTAAGAGTTTTAAAGTTGTTTATATCACAAACATCAATGTAAAAGGTATGGCTGTTGACCAAGTATGCATTGCAATCTCGCATAAAAAGCAGCGAAATGCATGCGTTTGGCCGGCACACAGACAGCATGGTGTAAAAGTGGGCACGATGACATGCTGTAGAGCAGTGGTCCCCAACCACCGCGGATGCAGAATAATTTTTAATTTTTTTATCACACTCAATATTTTACTGCATGCCATTGGTATGCGCAGGGGTGAGAAGAGGTTTTAAAATTATTAGCGCCTGCTTACTTTTACCGCATGCTTTGAATAGGCGCAGGAGTGAGAATGGGTTTTAAATTAATTAGAGCCCCGGCGGCTATTCAAGGAAATACGGTATGCCTCATTACCTCACTGGTATACAATATGAAAACAATACCTAAAGCAAGCTGCAAGCAGTAATGTGTGCTCTAGAAATTGGAACTGTATCTCGACCCACCTTATGGTCGAGGGTAAAGAGGAACGAGTCATTTTCTCTTTTGTTCGCTTCTGTGTCAGTGATAATCTCACCAACATATCTGTGGAAAAATTAAGGGGAAAGTACTATTATACATGAACATATATACTGAGATAGGCTTTAGCACATGCAGCCCCGAAAAGGACAAGGGTTAGAAAATGGTTGGATGAATGGACATTTACACACACACACACACACACACACACACACACACACACACACACACACACACACACGCACACACACACACACACACACCAACACACGTATGTATGTATTGATATATATGTATAAGCGGTAGGAAATGAAATGGATGGATAGATACACACACACACACACACACACACATATATATATACACACATTATATATATATATATATATACACACACATAAATATGTATATATATGAAGAGTTCATACGCAAAAACCGATAAACGCCATTTTGATAAAGTTTAGCCCAGCCTCGGTAATATATAGTCCGCCACTTCTATTGTGGTATACCAAAATCAATTTGTTTGCAAATGCGGACAAATGCCGCTTTTAACGTCATTTAGTTCAGCGATTTATTGCAAGAGCCGATAAGCGCCATGGATCATCTACCACAAAAGCCGATATATCCGTTTGCCCAACCAGCGCTGCAGTACGGGATCACGTGACAAACAAAATGGGGTCGCGCACGGACTAACTCAGTGTTGTTATCCACGCATGAATCATTTGGAAGCTTCCCCTGTGAACACTGTTAAGCCAGCGAAAAAAACCGACCTGTTGAAGTTATTTGATGTTGGCGCTAGCACGCGTGTCCGTGAGTTTTACACCGCTGCGTTAAACGATGTTGTCGAGCATGGAGCTAATGTCGATAGCGATGATGAGTGAGCTGTTATCTGCACAGGAGTGTTTTTGAGAGGCAAACCAGGTTGAGCATTTGTGGTTGTTTTATTAATAAAACATTGTCTTAATTGCAACACTGTTTTTATGTTTTTTCATTTTGTGCTGAAAGCACAAGGTAAATATGTGAGGTCACAGTTCCAAAAAAGCATGTCCGGTTAGCAAGTACGAAAAAACAATGTTCGCAGGGACAGCTAGATTTATGCGTACCAAGGGATCGAAACTGTTAAATAATGAAGTAAAGAAATGTGAAAAGTTGTTATCTTGAAATTTGGCTTTCGATACATTTCACGTTCTGTTTTTGTCTCTATCTTTATATTGAATATTATGCGAAATAACGACCGCAAAGAAAACGATTTTGGAGATATCTGTTTTTGCGCCATATCATAATTTGGATATATCTGCTTTTGACGTAAAACCACATCAAACACTCTTACTTGAAAGCCATTCAACATCAGCATTTCTTAAAAGTTTAGGCTTTTATGACTTGCGTATGTTGATATTAAATAAACCATTGTACGCTTGTACATGTACCGGCAACACCAGCAGGCAGAAAATCGTTAATATACAGAATCGGTCAAAATGGATTTATCTGCTTTTGCATATGAACTCTTCATATATCACACAAACATGTACATATATATATACATATACACAAACATATACATATATATACACACACATATACATATATATATATACACACATATACATATATACATATATATACACACATATACATATATATATATACACACATATACATATATACATATATATACACACACATATACATATATATACACACATATACATATATACATATACATATATACACACACGTATACATATATATACACACACACATATACACATATACACATATATATATATATATAAAAATATATATATAAATATATATACATATACATATATATACATACATACATATATATATATACATACACGTACATATATATATATATATATATATATATATATATATATATATAAACATACATACACAGATATAAACATACACATATATACATACACACACATATATATATACAATTATACATACATACACATATACATATATATACATACACATACGTACACATATACACATACATACATACATACATATGTGTATATATATATATATACATACATATGTGTATATATATACATATATATATATATATATATATATATATATATATATATATATATATACCGCTTGTCCCTTACATACATACATATATACATACATATATATGTACATATATACATGTATATATATGTACATATATACATACATACACATTCATACTAAAATACAAACCCTGTTTCCATATGAGTTGGGAAAATGTGTTAGATGTAAATATAAACGGAATACAATGATTTGCAAATCATTTTCAACCCATATTCAGTTGAATGTGCTACAAAGACAACATATTTGATGTTCAAACTGATAAACATTTTTTTTTTTGCAAATAATCATTAACTTTAGAATTTGATGCCAGCAACACGTGACAAAGAAGTTAGGAAAGGTGGCAATAAATACTGTTAAAGTTGAGGAATGCTCATCAAACACTTATTTGGAACATCTCACAGGTGTGCAGGCTAATTGGGAACAGGTGGGTGCCATGATTGGGTATAAAAGCAGCTTCCAGGAAATTCTCAGTAATTCACAAACAAGGTTGGGGCGAGGGTCACCACGTTGTGAAGTGAAGTGAATTGTATTTATATAGCGCTTTTCTCCAGTGACTCAAAGCGCTTTACATAGTGAAACCCAATATCTAAATTACATTTAAACCAGTGTGGGTGGCACTGGGAGCAGGTGGGTAAAGTGTCTTGCCCAAGGACACAACGGCAGTGACTAGGATGGCGGAAGCGGGAATCGAACCTGTAACCCTCCAGTTACTGGCACGGCCACTCTACCAACCGAGCTAAACCGCCCCATAATTTGTAAGCAAATTGTCTAAGAGTTTTAGAACAACATTTCTCAATGAGCTATTGCAAGGAATTTAGAGATTTTACCATTTACGGTCCGTAAAATCATCAAAAGGTTCAGAGAATCTGGAGAAATCACTACACGTAAGCGATGATATTACACACCTTTGACCCTTCAGGCGGTACTGCATCAAAATCCGACATCAGTATGTAAAGGATATCACCATATGGGCTCAGGAACACTTCATAAAACCACTGTCAGTAACTACAGTTGGTCACTACATCTGTAAGTGCAAGTTAAAACTCTACTATGCAAAGCCAAACCCATTTATCAACAACACCCAGAAACGCCGCCCGCTTCGCTGGGCCTGAGCTCATTTAAGATGGACTGACGCAAAGTGGAAAAGTGTCCTGTGGTCTGACGAGTCCACATTTCCAATTATATTTGGAAACTGTGGACGTGGTGTCCTCCGGAACAAAGGAAAATAACCATCCGGATTATTATAGGCGCAAAGTTGAAAAGCCAGCATCTGTGACGGTATGGGGGTGTATTAGTGCCCAAGGCATGGGTAACTTACACATCTGTGAAGGCACCATTAATGCTGAAAGGTACATACAGGTTTTGGAGCAACATATGTTGTCATCCAAGCAACGTTATCATGGACGCCACTGCTTATTTCAGCAAGAAAATGCCAAGCCACGTGTTACAACAGCGTGGCTTCGTAGTAAAAGAGTGCGGGTACTTTCCTGGCCCGCTTGCAGTCCAGACCTGTCTCCCATCGAAAATGTGTGGCGCATTATGAAGCGTAAAATATGACAGCGGAGACCCCGGACTGTTGAACGACTGAAGCTCTACATAAAACAAGAATGGGAAAGAATTCCACTTTCAAAGCTTCAACAATTAGTTTCCTTAGTTCCCAAACGTTTATTGAGTGTTGTTAAAAGAAAAGGTGATGTAACAGAGTGGTGAATATGCCCTTTCCCAACTACTTTGGCACGTGTTGTAATTATTATTTGCAAAAAAAAGAAAAGTTTTTGAGTTTGAACATCAAATATTTTGTTTTTGTAGTGCATTCAACTGAATATGGGTTGAAAAGGATTTGCAAATCATTGTATTCTGTTTATATTTACATCTAACACAATTTCCCAACTCATATGGAAGCCGGTTTTGTATGTACACATATATATATACGTATGTATGTATGTATATATATATATATATATATATATATATATATATATATATATATATATAAAAAACACACACATACATACATACATGCATAGAGGTCTGTAATTTTCATCATAGGTACACTTCAACTGTGAGAGACAGAATGTTTATACCAAAATGGATATATGGATGATACAGCAGAGGATTGGGAGAATGTCATGTGGTCGGATGAAACCAAAATAGAACTTTTTGGTATAAACTCAACCCTTCGTGTTTGGAGGAAGAAGTTGCATCCCAAGAACACCACACCTACTGTGAAGCATGGGGGTGGAAACATCATGCTTTGGGGCTGTTTTTCTGCTAAGGGGACAGTACGATTGATCCGTGATAAGGAAAGAATGAATGGGGCCATGTATTGTGAGATTTTGAGCCAAAACTTCCTTCCATCGGTGAGAGCTTTGAATGGTTGACCAAATACTTATTTTCCTACATAATTTACAAATCAATTATTTAAAAGTCCTACAATGTGAAATCCTGGATTTTTTTTTCACATTTTGTCTCTCACAGTTAAAGTGTACCTACGATGAAAATTACAGACCTCTGTCATCATTTTAATCGGTGGCTGACTAAATACTTTTTTGCCCCACTGTATATATATATATATATATATATATATATATTTATCGTACATGGTATGATATACTACACAAAAAGTAAGCAACAATATTTTTATAAAGACCATACTCACTCGCAAATAAATGTTCCTTTAGGGACATCTTGCATGATTCTAACACCCCAGCCCATCTTCTGTGTTTTAAAGAGCTGTAGCCGGACTCTGGGGAGATGTATATATAAATATATAAAAAACACATTTTATTATAAAGCTAATAACTCTACTAAAAATTACACTGTGGAACATTCTGTGCACAATGTGGGTGTGCTTGACACGCAATCAGTAGGGTGTTTCTGGCTGACAGCCTAATGCAAGCATACGTTTACCAAATAAACTAAGAACATTTAAAGCAGAATTAAGTAAATTCCTTGTTGCATGACAGAACCTGTGGTCACTATTCAAACTTGTGAGACTGAGTTCTGCAATGGTCAGAGTATTTGCACAGCATAGCAGCAGTGGTAGTAGGTGCTATTAGTTTATAACTCTCCAGGGATCGTTGCGTGTTTTAGGGCAAATAGCATTGTTTTTTTTTTTTAATTACAGGGAACCAATGATGAGCTTTGTTTTTTCTGACTTATAAATGTTGTTACAATGTTAGATACTAATGTTAAAAAACAATGCCAAAACGTCAAATCCTAAGGTTCATGCATTTTCCCGTGAGCTTGCACATAGGTTCGGATGCCTCTGACCACTGTGTTTATTTGCCAATTATTTACCCCGGTTTTCCACGAGATACTTAACGGCTGTTGAACGGCAACATCCCAAAATGTCTGCAAATTTTGTGGTCAATCAATACCCAGGCGTCGAGGACGGCAATGTTGACTTGACTCATGAAAAATAAATTTTGCCTTGCAGAACGACTACTTTATTTTTGTATTCGTAGCAAGCAACAACACAGCAGTAGCAAAATCCCTGATGAGCTTTGAACACTTGCATGTATGCCCGGACGTATCTATGTGATATTACTCCTCCTACCCACTCACTAAGCTGCTTCCGCTGCCCCCGTGTGAGATCTAGTAGACATAAGTTCCCAAATAGCTGTCCCGAATATGCCTATAATATGATTATTTGATTTAGGACCTTCAAAATCCATTATGTCAACAGGGTGAATTTACATCTGAAAACCAAGACAATTTCAGATCCGTCTCAGCCTATTAGACATTTTAAGTTGTAAAATACTATATAAGAGAAGCGTATGCACAGGAAGGAAGGGTTTTGTTCTTTTGTGACGGAAAAAACAATCTGTTCATCAACAAATGTTATCAATAGACTTGAATCGTTCATACACCGTATAGAATCTTATCAAATCGTTCACACACTATATCAAATCTTATCGAATTGTTCTGTTTTAAAATATATTGTGTAGTTTAAATAAAAGCAAGACAACTTTAATTATCATTGACACACTGCGATGAGGTGGCGACTTGTCCAGGGTGTACGCCGCCTTCCGCCCGATTGTAGCTGAGATAGGCGCCAGCGCCCCCCGCGACCCCAAAAAGGGAATAAGCGGTAGAAAATGGATGGATGGATGACACACAAAAACATGTGCGTCGTTTATTCTTCCAGAACAAGCGAGACTGAACACTTACACACTCAAAAATGGCGGGAATAACAAACCCCCACCTTTGGGAGAATCTCCTGACGGCCAATTAAAGGGGCCGCGCCGAATTACCCGCTCTTAACTGCATACATGTATGCTCAACAGAACAACATTGTCATGTGCACAATCGAACAGTACAGTGAATAAAATAACAAAGTCAAGTAACAGGTTTGGTGAATTATGTCCGTAAATCAACCGCTACACACGTCCCCCCAGAATTCGCCATCACAAAGAAAAATAAATGGTCAATGGATAGGGGCACGAACGGGCCGACCAGACCGGGTGCGCCAGACTAGTACTAACGCCGGGGAGTCAGCAGGGGGAACCGTTAGGGTATATGCACTGTCTAGGGTACCGAGGGACTGCTTAGAAGGATGCAAAACTTTATCATGGGGCCTAGGTAGAGCTGGCGAACGACCCCGGCACGGGGGTACGGCTGTGGTAACCAGCTGACTGAGATCCAAGTGGGCTGGATTCAGCCGGTCCACTGTGATTTTTTCAGACCCAATCCCGATATCCAAGAGAAAATGTTTGTCCCCTCTCCCTAGGACGCGAAATGGCCCATCAAAAGGAGGCTGAAGGGGGCCGCGGTGGGCGTCCTGGCTGACAAAAACAAAAGTTGCTCTCCTTAAAGAAGTAGGAACATGATACGGCGCAAGGCCGTGTTGAGAAGTAGGGATGGGGGAAAAACCCTTCGCGAATTCAAGGAGAGCAGCCCGCTGCTCACCGGCGGACCAAAGTGACATCGTGTTAGGAATAAAGACCCCTGGCACTCGCAGGGAATGGCCATACACCAACTCTTCCTAGAAAGATTGCAGGTCTTCCTTGGGGACAGTCCGAAGGCCCAGCATCACCCAAGGGAGCTTGTCTACCCAGGGGCTGTCTTTCAGGGATGCCCTAAGAGCTGCCTTCATGGATCTGTGAAATCGCTCACACATACTATTGGCCTGTGGGTGATACGCCATTGTGTGGTGGAGTTTCACTCCCAAGCTCTCGGCCACAGCGGCCCAGAGCTCAGAAGTGAACTGAGAGCCCCGGTCGGATGATATGTCCGACGGGGTACCGAAGCGGGCTACCCACGTACCAATGAACACGCGTGCCACCTCTGCGGAGGTGGCGGACGTCAGAGGTACCCCTCCGGCCAGCAGATGGTCCTGTCGACCATCGTGAGGAGGTATGTGCAGCTGCGTGAGGATTAGAGAGGCCCGACCAAGTCCACATTGACATGGTCAAAACGGTGCTCCAGAACCATAAACTGTGCCAGTGGAGCCCACGTGTGGCCGTGCACTTTTAAGCGCTGGCATGCCACACAGGTGGAAACCCAGTCCCTAACATCTTTTTTCTGTCCACGGCAGACACATTTTGCAGCTACTGGCCGCTGGGAAGGTTTCATCCCAGGGTGGGAAAGGCCGTGGATGGAGTCGAAAATGCGCTGCCTCCAACTGGCGGGCACAAGGGGCCGTGACCGACCGGTAGCGACGTCACAAAGGAGCGTAACCCGTGTCCTCAAATGAGACCTTAAGACAACCGTAACCCTGTGCCTGCAGCCTTCAGAGCTTGATGTAGGGGTCGTCGGCCTGGTCAACTGCCATTTGAGCAAAATCGAGCCCCACATGGACAGCGCCCGTGATGACTCGGGAAAGGCAGTCAGCAACGACATTGCTCTTACCAGCAAGGTGCTGGATGTCCGTCGTGAACTCTGAGACGTAGGAGAGGTGCCTCTGTTGTCGAGGCGACAAGTGAGGGGTTTGTGGTGCACAAAAGCTATGAAAGGCTGTCCTTCAAGCAACCAACGGAAATGGCTAATGGCCAGATAGAGGCCGAGGAGCTCACGGTCAAATGAGCTATATTTCCGCTCGCAGGGGCGCAACTGCCTGCTAAAGAAAGCCAAAGGTTGCCAAGTGCCACCAACCCACTGCTCATGCACTGCACCTACAGCATAGTCTGACGCGTCCGTGGTGATTGCAACGGGAGCTTCGGGTAATGGGTGTGCCAGCAGGGTAGCGTTAGCAGGAGCAGACTTGACCCCCACAAAAGCACTGTGACCAGTCCAACATGTGCTTGGGAGCAGCTCCTTTAAAGGCCTACTGAAATGAGATTTTCTTATTTAAACGGGGAAAGCAGGTCCATTCTATGTGTCATACCTGATCATTTCGCGATATTGCCATATTTCTGCTGAAAGGATTTAGTAGAGAATATCCACGATAAAGTTTGCAACTTTCGGTGCTAAGAGAAATGCCCTGCCTCTACCGGAAGTCACAGACGATGACGTCACATGTTTGAATGCTCCTCACATATTCACATTGTTTTCAATGGGAGCCTCCAACAAAAAGTGCTATTCGGACCGAGAAAACGACAATTTCCCCATTAATTTGAGCGAGGATGAAAGATTCGTGTTTGAGGATATTGATAGCGACGGACTAGAAAAAAACAAAAAAAAACGCGATTGCATTGGGACGGATTCCGATGTTTTTAGACAAATTTACTAGGTTAATTATGGGAAATCCCTTATCTTTCTATTGTGTTGCTAGTGTTTTAGTGAGTTTAATATTACCTGATAGTCGGAAGGGTGTCTTGACACGCAGTGTCTCAGAGGAGTCGACGGCAGCTATGGATGGCACAAGCTCAGCTTTTCTCCGGTAGGAACTGACTTTTTAACCACAATTTTCTCACCGAAACCTGCTGGTTGACATTCGGTAGGATCCATGTTCGCTTGATCCATAGTAAAGTTTCCCCTCCAGGAATTTTAAACAAGGAATCACCATGTGTTTGTGTGGCCAAAGGCTAAAGCTTCCCAACTCCATCTTTCTACTGTGACTTCTCCAATATTAATTGAACAAATTGCAAAATATTCAGCAACACAGATGTCCAAAAAACTTTTAGCTGTGTGTGTGCGCAGCGCTCATACTTCCTATAAACCTGTGACGTCTTGCGTACACGTCATCATTACACAACGTTTCGAAGACGAAACGCCCAGGAAATTTGAAATTGTAATTTAGTAAACTAAAAAGGCCGTATTGGCATGTGTTGCAATGTTAATATTTCATCATTGATATATATAAGCTATCAGACTGCGTGGTGGGTAGTCGTGGGTTTCAGTAGGCCTTTAAGAGCATCATACAGCGGCTGCATGAGGTCAGCTGTCCGGGGAATGAAACAATGGTAAAAATTTACCATGCCAAGGAACACCTGAAAAGCCTTAACCGTGAGTGGGCGGGGGAAGTTTGCGATGGCAGCAACCTTCGCTGGAAGCAGAACTGCCCCGCACTTCGTGACACGATGTACGAGGAAGTCGATTACAGACACCCCGAATTGGGTTAACAATGAGCCTGTGTTGGCTAAGGCACTGAAAAAGAGTCCTGAGGTGGGTGACATGCTCGGCTTGAGAGGTGCTCGCTACCAGGATATCGTCCAACAGAAATGGCAAGTCACGTAAAACAGAGTCCATCAACCGCTGGACAGTCTGTGCGGCACTCTTAAGGCCAAAAGGCATACGTAAAAATTCGAACAGTCCAAATGGGGTGATGACCGCTGTCTTCCGAATATCAGAGGAGTGGACCGGCACCTGATGATAGCCCTGGACGAAATCTACCTTAGAAAACACAGTTTTCCCAGCCAGGTTGGTAGAAAAATCTTGTATGTGGGGGACCGGATAACGGTCCGGGGTAGTCGCCTCGTTGAGTCTGCGGTAATCCCCGCACGGCCGCCAAGCACCATGTGGAGGGGCGACGCCCATGGGCTGTCTGAGCGACGAATTATCCCGAGGCGTTCAATGGGAATTCAGCTCTAGAGATGGAGAGCTTAGCAGGGTCCAGGCACCGGGCTCGTGCGTGCACAGGAGGGCCCGTGGTGGCGATGTGGTGTTCCACACCATGTTTGGCGGTAGCTGACAAGAACGTGGGCTGCACCAGGGTGGGGAACTCAGCGATGAGGGGAAGAAAAACATCTGTGGTGTGTAACATGCTGGAAAGTCTGATTGAGTCCGTCGCGCTGAGACTGCACTTGTATGAGCAGAACGTAATCGCATCCTCCAAACGCCTGTTTTTTTACATCGACAAGGAGGCCAAAAGCACAGAGAATATCTGCACTGATGAGCGGCACTGTCACTTTAGCAGTCACAAAGTTCCAACTAAAACGCATTTTTTAAAGTATGAAAGTTGTCTGTCTATCTGTGTTGGCCCTGCGATGCGGTGGAAACTTGTCCAGGGTGTACCCCGCCTTCTGCCCGAATGCAGCTGAGATAGGCTCTAGCACGCCCCGTGACCACAAAAGGGACAAGCGGTAGTAAATGGATGGATGCATATTACAAGTAGCCCGATCGATCACATCTAGATCTGACACTGGTCTATGAGCATGAACTGATAAACCTACTAAGGTATTGCCAACAGCCTCTAGACTAGATCTGACCAATCTAAGTCTAAGACTAGATCTAACCAATCTAAGGCTATGAGCATGAATGAGAGGAAAAACATATTCTAAAAAAACAGACAGTCCAGTTGCAATCGATTGTCCTGAGATTTCAACGACCTGGATGAATGAGAATATTCATAGACAATACCGGTTACATTTAGTTGTCCATTCCTGGTTTAACACCCAGCATTTGCTGCCAACTTTTCTTTTCTTCAGCCCATTCATTGATGCAAATTGGTTCTGCTGTCAGAGCAGTAGCACTGGAAAAGTGTACCAGGGCTATGCAATCAATCAAGCGTACTGATGTCGTATTGCGCCACTTTGTGGAATTGCTTGATATTACAGGACAATGAATGTGGTCATAATTATTGCACAATTTGCTCAATTCTGTTTTATTTTTTGGCGAGCTGAATCCGAAAGAGCAACGGGCCGCATTTAGCCTGCGGGCCGTAGTTTGCCCACTGCTGCGCGCTAGACGAATGTCACTGAGCAGCGACTAAGTTTGTTGTCTATTTGCTATAGGAGACAATCCTAATTTTCGGTAGTTTAAATTTTAATTGTAGTCCGAGAAAAGTTGAATGTTTTCATCCCACCAGAGTTTGTCAAAGTCATTATATTATACAGGTGAAACTCAAAAAATTTGAATGTTGTAAAAAAGTCTCTCATTCAAGATATGTAAAGTCTTTCTCATTTTGATGATCGTGGCTTATACTTTTTGAAACCCCACATTTTATGAGATTTTCAATTGAAGGTTTCTTATGTAATTTCCACATTATTGATTTTGTTAAATTATACAGAAGAATATCTATTTATTACATTTATTAAAAAAAAAAATTTAACTTTTTTTTGTTCAATGTTATTATGTAACCTCACTGTAGGCTTTCCAAGATCATTTTACCTTTAAACTAAACAAAATTGAGGCTAATCCACCTTTTTTTTTCTTTTTTTCCAAATAAGAATCGATAGGATAACCTTTTAAGGACCTGAATTATTAAGCGGAATCGAAAGTGGAATTGGAACTGGAAAAATCTTATCAATTCCCATCCCTCATGAATGTTGTCTGTCTGTGTTGACTCTGCGATGAGGTGGCGAATTGTTCAAAGTGTACCCCGCTATCCGCCTGAATGCAGCTTGGATAGCCTCCAGCCACACTTTGCGACCCTGAGAGGGATGGATGGATGTTCTAACAAACACTGCTAACAGGCGGCTAATCCTGGCCCTCTTCACTGAGATAATTAAGTTGACCAACATCTTTAACCCCTGATTGGTGAGCCTTTGATGCAAGTGATTTCAAAAGACGAAATGCTAGACCACGGCTCAATTAGATTTAAAGACACGCCACTTCATGCTACCAGCAGCTGTCTACAAAGTGGAGAGGATCTCTGTTGATACACTTCATTTTCAACATCCCCTAATTTTTACATCCTCAAATTACAGATTACCCTGTCACAATGGCTGGCCATGCGTTTCCCACCTAGTCCTTCAGTGATGTCTGACTTCAATGATTACCTCTCAAAATACCATCATTTATGTCACCTAGGGGTGTAATGGTACGTCTATTTGTATTGAACCGTTTCGGTACGGGGGTTTCGGTCCGGTTCGGAGGTGTATCGAACGAGTTTGTAAGCTAAAGTCTTAACAACCTGCTCTGCTTTCTGCCTCTGTCTGTCTGAGCACCCATCAATGTCCAGCCCACACAATCATCTGATTTGTTACATACAAGGCCAATCAGCAGTGCGTATTCAGAGCGCTGTAACAGCCAATCCGCAGTGCGTATTCAGAACGCATGTTGTCAATGCTTCAGCGTCGAGCAGATATGTGCTTAGCAGCGGATATCGTACTCTCCCCAAATTATAAAAAACCCTCCCCAATCACAACTACTACTAGCATCACTATGAGCCCGTTGACCTTCTAGAAACTTAAACTGCAGCTCAGCTCGCTCGCAGTTCTGGCTTGAGGTGAGGGCTAATTAGCTTTCAGCGTAACGTTAGCTCATTTTGCTTTGTGTGTGTGTGTGTGTGTGTGTGTGTGTGTGTGTGTGTGTGTGTGTGTTAGGGGCAGCAAAGCGCTGTCTGTCTGTTATTTCACATGAACTAAAATGAAAATGGTGTTCAGTGATGAATAGTCTCCCCTATTGCTATTGTACTATTTTTTCAGCTATAGTTACAATTAATCATTAGTAATGTAGCAGCCTAGTGTGAATGGCAGGGTCCCTGCTATCACATGTTGACAAAAATATAACATTTACATAATAAAAGTCAACTACAGGCTTCCCAAATGCTGTAATAAATTAAGCATGATGAGTTGACTTGAAACTGTTTAATTTTGCACTTTTTATATGTAGAAGAAAGGTTTTGTCATTTTATTTAAACAAAGCAACAACTTGAGGCAGTTTAATGTGGAGTAACGTGGGGAGAATTACTATAGTGTTCCCAATGTTAAAAGGATAAAGCCATTGTTTACAAATTTGGTAAATAAATAACCAAAAAAGTTTTATTTTGTTGTTTTCTTATTGTACCGAAAATGAACTGAACCGTGACCTCTAAACCGAGGTACATACCGAACCAAAATGTTTGTGTACCGTTACACCCCTAATGTCACCGCATGTCATTGCTGGAGAAATACTATACACAAACACATTTACGTCTTGCTGGGCATTGAATAACCTCAACAGTATACAAAATGGGTTATTTTCTGGCGCATTTAAAAAATAAATTAAAACGCATCAGCAAACCTCTCAAAATACCATCATTTATGTCACCACATGTCATTGCAGGAGTAATACTATACACAAACACATTTACGTCTTACTGGGCATTGAATAACCTCAACAGTATACAAAACGGGTTCTTTTCTGGCGCATTTAAAAAATCTATTAAAACGCATCAGCAATTACAACATACTGTATCTCATGTGGTACTGTTTCTTGAAAATTGCCTTGCAAATATATTGTTGCGTTTGATGGGTTAATAATGATCTTGAGTGGAAGATGCCAAGATAAGATTTCAATTTGATCCTGTTAATTGTGAACACGTGAAAGAAAGGCATACTTAGTCAACAGCCATAGATGTCACACTCAAGGTGGCCGTATGAACAACGCCAACACTGTCATAAACATATGCCATATAGTGAAACCAGACTAAACAACGACAAACAAATTTCGGGGGGATATTTGCACAGAACAAATTCCCCGCAGCACCAACTCTTCCGAGGAGGCTACAATATATCTGCCACCTAATCAACGTATTGGTCTCCTTCTCTGCTTCTCGGCACAACACTTCCCGCTTCCTGCTAAATAGAAACTTGTGAATGGATACTCACTTTTGGAGTGACAACCAAGTATCCAGTCACAGTCTTGTTAACATCAGGCCACTGTCAAAAACTTCTGATCGCATCTGTCTCTCAACTCTATGTGTTCTCAAATTCATCTGCTAACGGTCCCGATGAGTATCCAATCACAAGACGCGTAAATGTCACGTTCAACGTGAAGCCATCTAGAAGGCCTGACTTACAACAACTCCTGATTTGATTGGCTATCGAAACTGTCTATAACTGGTATGTCGCCGTTCACTTACAGTGCACGGACGCCCCCGCATTGTTAATTCTGAAGGCCTCCTGCAGATTACGTACAGCATGGCAACATAAACTACTTGAATTCTGATTGGGTACAAACTAAAACTAAAAACAACAGCACTGAAAGGAGCATATATGTCATGAAGAGAATATGAATCATTTTGGATATTTAGGGAAGGTAAATAAAAAATTATTTTATTTAATTATGATCATGATTTCAGGTTATGTTAGGCCAGCAGAGAAGGCCTTGCTGGCCCTGACGGCACACTGCTGGCCTGTCACTCCAACATGTGTAGGCCATTTGCTTAAAAACATCGTTACCTCAGTCCATTTTGGACGATCCGATTTTTGCATGTTCTCCAGCATGAGCAGGCATGGTTACACTCAAAGAGAACTGGAGGATCTTGCTGACAAAAGTCAGGTGATAGCCGACCCTCCTGTAAACACACAAAATTATCATATAATATGAGCGTAATCACAACTGAGACAAACACATAATAGATTTAAGATTGTTTATTGTCAATTTACCATGTTATTCTCATACTTACACTGTCATACCAACATCGTAGACTAAGCTGACCACACAGGCAGGTGCTGGAGGAGCAGTCATCTGTGCAACTGCAATGCTAAATAAAACAATTAAATAGCTATAGTATAAATTACACACACAAAAAACGAAAAGGTGAATTGGTGTGTGATCAACCAACTTTTTATTTAAGATTCAACAACTCAGATTACAGATTTGGCAGGGACTGCGACAAATTCTGGCCATTTAAAATGTAGATAAATATAGGTAGGCCATGGAGAAACTAGCAACAAACCTTCCATGGATTTTGGTCCACTCAAAGTTGGGAAGTCTTGAGTAACCAAGTAACCGAAAATGTGGAGTACACTGCCTAATGAAGGTTTTCTTTCTGTCTTTATTTTACAAACATTGATAACAAAAATTGTTCTGAAAGACAAGATACAGTCATGGGAAACCATGGAGCTGTCTGCTTGATGTTAGGGAAGACTTTGACCCAGTGTGGCCAAGGCTCTCCCAATGTCACACCATCAGAACGCCTGATCACCACCCCAAAAAGCTGTAGAAATACGGTATATCATTGTCAAATTTGAATTGAGACTCAAACAATGGCCCAATTTTGTTTGCCAGCCTGTACCGCAAAGCCTGTTTGTTTCAAATGCACATGTACAAAATGCTTTCTTTTTTATTATATCTAAACTTATCTTACTCAATGTCAGTAGAGGGGAAGTGCACTTTTTTTTGTTTTTTGCCCATCGTTCACAATTATTATAAAGGATCGATGGGTTTTTTAATGCACTCTAAATATTAAATAATTGTGATCAAATGTCCGCTTACAACAGAGCCTATAGGAGACGCAGGACAAAAAGGGGTGGCTTCTCAAATCTAATAATAGGTCTCGGTTGATATTCGATAACCGATAATAAATGAACATTAAGTTGGTGAGTTTTCCAGTGTTGATAAATCGCTATGTACATGCTTCAAGAGCATTCCTGCTTTTCATCGGTTTCAGCAGCTGCGCGCATTTGTAGTATGACGGAATGAAAAGGGTCCAATATCTTGTCGTTCATTAAGTGTCTTTGGCTCTTTGTGCGGCGAAGCAATGTTGCCGCCATGCTAGCATCAGATAGTGCAGGCCTGGCAAACCCGCAGCTCCTGAGCTGCATGCGGCTCTTATGTTCATATCAAAGTTTGTATTAGTTTTTTTGTAATGTGCGTGTTCAAAAACTACGGTCCGTCAGAGCAGTCACTCTTTTGCACCGGTTTTGGCGCCTGCAGGCCTTTGAACTAAAAATAAACGGCAGTAATGATAACCGCTATAAAACTCTCAACGGTTATTATTATCATATTAAACAAATAGTCGTACCACCTACATTCATAACTGCACATTGATACGGACGGCTGGACTGTTGCTTGCTTGCTAGGTAGCATAAATGCTAACGTGTAAATAAATGACATTAACGTCTTTCTCCATTACGAAATGTCATACCCCAATCTAAACTTGTAAAAACACATTGCACATCTAATGATCGATAAACTCAACAGTGTCGAGTTGAAACAGAATTAACTCATGTGACGTTACATAAATCGGTTAAGGAAGTTAAACGACCTCTTGGAAGAATAATATGGCTCTTAGGAAGCCAGAAAAAAAAATGATATTTACTCTGCCAATAAAGTATATTGTGTGGCTATTTATTATAGTTCTTAAAAAAAATTAAACTTGGTTAAAATATTTTAGTTTGTGTACAAGTACTTTTGGAGCACATCCAACAAAACCACGATAACAATTATAAACGTGATTACTTTGGTCACAAAACCTTTATTTAGCCATTGTGTTTATTGTTTTTGTTGTGTATATTTGAGGGTCCCTCACCCAATCCTTAACAGAGATGGAACCTGATTTTGGTTGTTATTTTTATTCAAGTGCAACATTTTGCTTACAGACAGAGCATATTTTCCATCCATCCATCCATCCATTTTCTACGGCTTGTTCTATTAATAAGAAAGTTAAAATATACGAGAAATAAAAATTAATTGCATTTGAAATGGTATATATCCATTATGTGTTGTCATTACATTGGTGGTTAATTTGGTTTCAAAAATTAATTTCGTTTATCGGCAATAATTTGTAGGTCAATATATTGTTGAGCAAAATTATTTATCGGCCCAGGCCTATCTAATCCATAGTAATGCTGACCCCTTTCAAGCAAAAAAAAATCATTAATGGCAGGTCTGCAGGCTCACTAGTTGCCATCTAGCAAACGAGAGGATCTACACTACCTTATGGCAGGATGGTGTCTAACTCCTCACTCATCAGGCTTCTGCAAGCTTAAAATTGCGTTTTGGCTTGCAACCTATTGGCACATTTTCACTGGAGTGAGGTGGCTCAGTTGGTAAAGCAGCCGTGCCAGAAACTTGAGGGTTCCAGATTCGATACCCGCTAATGCCATCTTCGTTATTGCCGTTGTCGTTGGGCAAGACACTTTACCCACCTGCTCCCAGGGCCAACCACACTGGTTTAAATGTTTCTTAAAGTATGTAGATAATGGGTTTCACCATGTAAAGTGCTTTGAGTCTCCATAGAAAAAGCGCTGTATAGATATAATTCACTTCACGCTTGCTTTAAACTAAACAACTAAATCTTTAAATTCACGGTTTTGTCAGTTCTCTTATTGTGAACAGTATATGTGTGAACTAACAAGGTAGTAGTAGTGTAGTATTTGGAATGTAAGGAAGCCAGAGCACCAGGAGACAATACAGTCATGTATAAATTCATGTTATAAATATTAATTTGTACATGCACTGAGAAGCATTGCAAACAATAACCGGGGAGTGTCTGCAATCACTGTATGACAACACTGTAGTGCAAATACCGACAGCTGACAAAATAATTATTTGGTGCATGTACAGTATTTGGTAATAATCTCACACTCTGGCATATGTTTCTGTAAAATTAATTTAATAAAACTATGCATATGGAAAAATCCTAGACCAACACTATTTTTAGGGCTCCAAAGCTAGACATGTCAGATGAAATCTGGACACCCAATTCCCAGTTTATCAATACTCAGTGTGTCTATTGTGCAATGGCTAGCGTGTAGTATTCAGGATTTTTTCAGGTCTCAGAAAACGGCATACTGTAGATGTAGACCACAATCATTGCGTGACACATATGGGTAGAAGAAATTCACTCTATACACTCAGATACCAGAAGCAGAAACATACCTGCAGGTGAGTGATGTCCTTGTCAATATTCAATGGGGATGTCACACAGTTATCTGGTAAGTACTTAAAGTTTCCAGGGCTTGGCTCACTGTCAATACCATTGACGCATGTAATAGGAACTGCTTCATACCCTCTGGAAATATCCCTAACAAAAAACAGGGTTATACATTAAAAGTGGTTTAAAATGCGTTAAAAATGTTTTATTGGTTGGGTAGTTTGCTGTCTATCTCAAGGGCAACTCAACAGTACAGTCATCAGGAAGAACTGCTAAACTTTTCCTACCAAAACTACAATATTAATATTTTAGTCCACAGCGAATTTAAACCAGGACTCTCGGTTACCAAAGAGCTTATGGTCTGAATTGTTACTAACACACCGTTATAGAGAGTATGGATTTTTTTTTAATTGATTGCAGTTTGAATGCAGCAGCAGTTATTATTGCCAATTAATAAAACGAAATCGGCGTAGCTCGGTTGGTAGAGCAGCCGTGCCAGCAATTTGAGGCTTCTATGTTCGATCCCGGCTTCAGCCATCCTAGTCCTTGGGCAAGACACTTTTCCACCTGCTCCCAGTGCGACCCACACTGGTTTAAATGTAACTTAGATAATGAGTTTCACTACGTAAAGCGCTTTTAGTCACTAGAGAAAATCTTTGTTTGGAATTACGCCTGTCATTTACAATCCTTAAGTAAAACAAGAACACAATTTTTTTTAATGCATTCTAAATAGTAAATAAATGCAATCAAGTGTCAATGAAGCCTGTCAGAGTCGCTGTATTCTGCCTATAAAGCCCTTAAAAAACATCCAAACACCCCCATTAAGGTTGTATAGACATGCTGTAAGTATATATGTATTGTAGTAACAGGCATATTTTAATAAGATGTAATAATTACATATTTTGCTCATTTTAAGCATAAGAGACACAATAATTTAAAAAATGTTGTCGCTTTTTTCTTCAACAACACCACAGATTATTACTCAATGCAGACTTAATGGGAGTCAACAAACAATAAAACATCAATTACTGTACAATGTCTGCTGTTATTAGAATGACGACTGATAAAATCTTGTTTCGATGAAGAATGACTCATAATTGAGAGGCAATGATGAGAAGTATAGCAGATTAGTCTCGCTTAAAAAGTGGCTGGGTAGTTTTTATAGAGAACAGGGACTAACGTTTATTGATAATTGGCCCTCTTTCTGTAGCAAACCGGGCTTGCTGAGGAGGGACGGCCTTGACCCTAACCAGGAAGGCGCCATACCTCTACGTATAAACATAAATAACTGGTTGAATCACACTTCACTAACTACACTAGAGTAAGCTCAGATACAGGCAATTAAAGTGCATGTCAGGCTGGGTGAGTCAGTTAAGCTACAACTAACCAGCGCCTGGCTGTAAAATTCCTCACACATAGCATTTCTCGTAGAATAATACATGGCTAAGATAAAGTTTTTTCTGTAGTGACTGCGCCAGAGGTAGACATGCATTCTAACGAGGTGGCATATTATGAAATCTATCGCAGCATCAAGCAAATAAACTCAAGATCCCCACCATATCAATTTCTATATGTGATCAAAATTATTTTATGGTGCACCATGCAAATAGGCGTAACGTTATTGATATCAGTATCATGGATACCATAAACAAAAATGCCTCAAACAGCTCACAACCTATAATATGGGCTTTTTAAACATCAGATCATTGCTTCCTAAAGCGCAATTAGTTAATGAGGTTATGAGGGACAAAAATTTAAACGCCATTCGTCTCAGTGACACTTGGCTAAAAACAAAGGCTGTTTTTTCCACTTTATCAGGCATCTTCTCCTAACTATAAGAGTGCACATATTGCCTGTCTCCTTGAAAGGGGTGGAAGGGTCGCACTAATACTTGTATCTCATGAAAACCATGACCTTAGTTAGCCCTAACCTAAGTAATGAAAATAAATAATTTTTGAGGTCCGTTACACCGTTACCACTCCATCTGGCTGTTATCTATTGCCCTCGTGGGCCCTATTTGGACTTTATCAGCACATTTTCAGAGTTTGTCGCTGATCTAGTGACACAATATAATATTATGGGGGATTTTAATATCCATATGAATACCCTGTCAGACCCTCCATGCGTAGCGCTCCAGACTATAACTGATAGCTGTGGTCTTTCACAAATAAAAAACGAACCCACGCATCGCAATGGTAATACAATAGATCTAGTCCTTGTCTGAGGTGTCACCAACTCCAAAGTTATGGTACTTCCGTACACTAAAGTAATGTCCGTTCGCTACCTTATAAAATTAAAAGTTCTGACTCATTGTCAACAAATTACTAATAACCATTGCTTTAGCAGCCACCCCATTATTGCAGCCACAACTACGACTCTTGCTGGCCTATTGCCCTCGGTATTGGCACCATTCCCAAATTATGTTTGCTCTATTTCACTAACAACTTTAATGATGTCCTGCGCAACACCATTTATAGTATAACAACGCTAAAGCTTGAAAAGGTGTACCTCCTGGTTCACAGAAGAAACCAGAGATCTTAAACTTTCATGTAGAAAGCTGGAACGCCAATGGTGTGCGCCTAAACTTGAGGTTTTCCATCAAGCATGGTGTGATATTTTAATAACTTATAAATATGCTTTTACCACAGCCAAAACTAATTACTACTTAAATCTCATTTCACTCAATAAAAACGATTCTTAATATTTCATTTGTATACTCTAGCCTTTAAATAGACTCCCTTTTTAGACCAGTTGATCTGCTGTTTCTTTTCTTTTTCTTCTATGTCCCACTCTCCCCTGTGGAGGGGGTCCGGTCCGATCCGGTGGCCATGTACTGCTTGCCTGTGTATCGGCTGGGGACATCTCTGCGCTGCTGATCCGCCTCCGCTTGGGATGGTTTCCTGCTGGCTCCGCTGTGAACGGGACTCTCGCTGCTGTGTTGGATCCGCTTTGGACTGGACTCTCGCGACTGTGTTGGATCCATTGTGGATTGAACTTTCACAGTATCATGTTAGACCCGCTCGACATCCATTGCTTTCCTCCTCTCTAAGGTTCTCATAGTCATTATTGTCACCGACGTCCCACTGGGTCATTATTGTCACCGATGTCCCACTGGGTGTGAGTTTTCCTTGCCCTTATGTGGGCCTACCGAGGATGTCGTGGTGGTTTGTGCAGCCCTTTGAGACACTAGTGATTTAGGGCTATATAAGTAAACATTGATTGATTTGTTTAATACCTCAGCGTCGCTAACCCAACAAAGGACGTCTCACAGTAGCTCCACACACTGACATTATGAAATTCTTTACTAAGAAAATGTAACTCATTAGAAAGGAGATGAAAGATAGCACGTCCCAGCTCCAATTGGGTTCAATTAACGCAGATACGAATGTATGTACGACGGATACCGAGCTCCAAAATAATCTCTCTTTTTGAATACCAATAAAGGAACTCCTGTGACTCGTAAATGGGACAAAACAAACCAAATGTTTACTTGACTCACTTCTTGAGAAACTCATCAGGGAGCTGTTTGTAATATTAGGACCATCAGTGCTAAATATTATTAACTTATCAATTTCCTCTGCTATTATTCCCCTAGCATTCAAAACAGCTGTTATTCATCCTCTGCTCATGAAACTTACCGTATTGCCTTGAATTGCCACGGGGGCTTTAATAATTTAAAACCCCCTCTCACTCCTGCGCATGTGGTAAAAGTAAGCATGCGCTAATTGTTTTGCGAAGCGAGTTTGACCCGGCAGTAATTCAAGGCAGGCGCATACTATATGCCCTGCGGCAATTCAAGGAAATACGGTAACCTCGATTCTGACCTGATGGTAAATTACCTTCCCCTTATCTAAAAAATTATTGAAAAAAAATTGTTGTACACCAGCTAAGTGAACACTTAAGTGTTTAACAATCTTTGTGAACCCTTTCAGTCTGGTGTCAGAGGAAATCATTCCACTGACACTGCCCTCACAAAAGTGACTAATGATCTATTGCTAACTATGGAGGCCGATGCTTCATTAATGTAACTGCTACTTGATCTCAGCGCTGCTTTCGATACTGTCGATCATAAAATTGTATTATCACGTATCAAAACACGAATTGGTATATCAGACATAGCCTTTAATAGCCTTTTCTTGGTTTAAGTCCTATCTTACTGACAAGATGCAGTGCGTCTCCCATAACAACCTAACCTCAGAGTATGTTAAGATAACATGCAGAGTTCCACAGGGTTTGGTTCTTGGCCCAGTACTCTTCAACATCTATATGCTGCCTCTAGGTGACATTATACGCAAATACGGTATTAGCTTTCACTGTTATGCTGATGACACCCAACTTTACATGCCCTTAAAGGTGACCAATATGCCAGATTGTAGTCATTTGGAGGAGAGTCTTAATGAAGAAAATAAAATGGATTTTTGAACATTTTTTTTGCATCTTAACGGTAAGAAAACGGAAATGTTGACTATCGGTCCTGCTAGACAACGGCACTAATTTGTTAATACAACCTTAACATTTGACAACAAAACAATGTTACACAGCGACTCAGTAAAGAATCTCGGTATTATCTTCGACCCAACTCTCTCAATTGAGTCACACATTAAGAGTGTTACTAAAACAGCCTGCTTTCATCTCTGTATTATTGCTAAAATGTGTTCCATTTTGTCCAACACTGACGCTGAGATCATTATTCATGCAGTCATTACTTCTCGTCTTGATCAATGCAACGTATTATTTTCGGGTCTCCCTGTCTAGCATTAAAAAATTACAGTTGATACAAAATGCTGCTGCTAATCTTTTGACAAAAACAAGAAAATTTGATCATATTACGCCTATACTGGCTCACCTGCACTGACTTCCTGTCTGGATTGACTTTAAGGTTTTATTACTTACGTATAAAATACTTAACAGTCTAGCTCCATCCTATATTGCTAAATGTATTGTACCATATGTCCCTGACAGAAATCTGTGTTCTCAGAACTCCAGCTTATTTGTGATTCCCAGGGCTGAAAAAAAGTCTGCGGGCGACAGAGCGTTTTCTATTCGGGCTCCAGTACTCTGGAATGCCCGACTGGCCACAGTTATAGATGCAGCCTCAGTAGAAGCATTTAAGTCCCATCTTAAAACTAATTTATACAACCGAGGTTTTAAATTGGCCCGTTTTTAGATCAGTTGATCTGCTGTCGCTCTTTTCCACTCAGCCCGCCTCTCTTGCGTGGAGAAGTTATCAGGTGACCACAGATAAGTTTTCACAGAAGAGGCGCGAGCTGTTCCAAGTCAGGACCCGGGATGGACCTCTGTTCTATGCATCAGTTGGTGACGTCTCTGCACTGCTGACTTGTCTACATAAAAGAGGATCCACCGCTGGCCTCACTATGAACTGGACTCTCACATTATTAACTGTATCCACTCGGCATTCATTGAAACGCTTGCCCATGGGGTGGGGGGGTTGCCACATCTGCGGTCCCTTCAAAGGTTTCCCGTTGTTCCCATTGGGTTCAGTTTTTATTGCCCTGATGTGGGATCTGAGCTGAGGATGTCCTTGTGGCTTATGCAGCCATTTGACACATTTGTGATTAAGGGATATATAAGTAAACTTTGATTGAATCGTCGCAAGGAATGGGGGGGTGAAACCAGGTGTCTTTTTGTTTGACGACATTCCCGTGTCTAAATTGGCTGTCAAAGTGTACCAACTTGTCAGATTAAGTCCTTACACTTCTACTATCAAGGTGAAAAGCATTATTCATGATCTAGAATAAACTTTAACGTGTTCCGACGCACAAGAAAGCAGCTCATCAGTTGATGACGTCAACTTTGCAGCATAAGTTAGTAGGGGCCTAACAGTATTATAAATACAGTGAAAAATCGGTATCAAAATAATTACCATAAAACCATGATGGGATATGGTATAAGATGAAAACTTGATCAGTGTAGTGTTTTGCTCGCAATTTTAAATTGGCCGGTCGGGAAGTAAAATATATCTCCCAAAATTCACTGTGTAGCGAGAACGGAAGAGGTTCCCTGAGTTGGAAGTCGTAAAGACGAGATAAATGTATGTTTTTTTCGGACATTTCCTTAAGTTTTCATTAAAATACTTCCATAACTTTTTGAATTATGTTGCTAACAGACAGACAAACAATCCTTGGACACAACACATACTCTTTGGTTTGCATATTCTATCGTATACCGTCTTTGTCTGAAGTGTTTCCAAGACAACCCATAAATCCAGTCAGAAGTTGTGAAGTTTTACCACAATTTTTTTCAATAACATTAAATCAACTCGTGGTTTGATTGGATTTGTTATCCATGGTTTAAGTAGGAACTGCGCCAGGTGGCAGTGCGGACAAAAAAAGTTTGGTGACGCTGCACTGCGACGAACACAAGTAATATGACAAGCTATGTGATAAACCATCTGCCGGTGAATATATTTGGTGCCAGGGAAGCCAAACATACATTTGTGAGGTTATTACATTCTTAAACGTCAAATTGTCAGCTAACCTTTCCGAGAATCAGCATTTTCCAATGTGATACAAAGAAACAGATATACAAAGCACACTGCCTGAAGTTAAAAGTTGAACATTAATGTTTTACATTTGCTACACTGGATGTTGATATCATCAGTTTAAAGCCACTTAACTAAAAGTAGATATAAAAAATGTACCATATATATAATTGTTTGTAGCAAAATAGTTAGAACATTTAAGCATTATGTTTGTGTTCAATAATAGTAGGTGTGTTTACCCTAAACATTCTTGCTACTTTATTCAACACTAACATTTTTAAGACTCTGGGTTTTTTTGGACACATACCGCAATTTTCATCATACCGTGGCCTTAAAACCATGATAATATCGTACCGTGGGATTTGATACTGTTACACCCCTATAAGCTAGTGATCACAGCCCTGCCTTATGTTTGTCTATATGATAGCTACCTCTCTCTGTTTATAATGTCTATTTTCTGCTGGATCTACTCTTTATTTTATGCCGCCCTTTTTTTTGTTGCTCCAGCTGTTACATATACTGTAATATTGTACATGGTAATTGGGATTTATTAAATAGTGTATATAATATAATAATATTATATATCAGTATATATTATATACTGGATATATAATATGGAAATTTTACATATATTGTATTTCATATTGCTACTACGGTACAATTTTAGTCTATTTTATAACTTCATTATCTTTTCCATCTTTACACTTTCCATCCTTTGTAACTGAGCTACTGTGTGGATCAATAAATGTTGTCTAAGTCTAATGTCTAAGTCTAAGTCTGCATTAGCCATTATAATAACAATATCACTAATACATTTTATAAACTTCTCAAGTCACAAAAGGTAAATGGCAGTTTTTGAATGGTTATTTATTGGGTTTTATGAGCAGAATAGAGGGCATCCCATTGGCTTCAATGTGGGCCAACTTTTATTCACGAGTTAGAATGCATCAAAAAAAAAATCATCTGTTATCTTGTCTTTCATAATGATTGTGAATGATAGGGAAAATTCCCAAAAGGTGCAGTTCCTTTCTTAATACCATTGCATTGAAATGATGTTGTTGGCCAACAATCTCTTAGGTATTTATTATAGTACAGTAATTGTAGTAAGACCACATTATATATTTTAGCAGCTCTTAAAGGGGATGTTTGCAACCTTTTTGCGGATGCCTAGAGAGTACTGACTTTCTAATATAATATGCCGCCCTCTTACAGCTTTCAGCACATAATGACCTGTATTATCTGTATGTATACAAAGTTTTGTTGAACCAATTTGAGGAAACGGATACTATGACAAACAATTGCATATGTAGTTATGTGCCAATGTAACATTACCTGTCCCCAGCTACGTCAGTATTCTATTGTCGGCTGTCACAGATAGCAGGGTAAACAGAGTTCTTGCTAATGCATTGAGAAAATTATATCCACATGATTTGTTCACTTAATCACTGAAATCCGCATTGTTCATTCAACCTTAGGTTAACGGCAAATTTCAGTTTATAAAGAGAGACCCACACAAACACACCTGCTGAGCACCTGCTCTCCAGAACAGTCCCCTGTTCCTCCTGGTATCTATCCGTTTTTTGTTTGTGTTGAGGGCCACCCACACATTTGAACCATTTTTGCAGCAGTCCATAGCTGTTTGTCCATCCTTATTTTTCTGATGGAGGTCAACCCCACGAGACAAAAACAACCTGCAAATTAAACCGGTAAATAACTACATTGCTAGTTTATTGAGTTTCTTCTGTCAAACCAAAATAAAGCTGGTAAGTTCACTCACATTACACACTCAAAGTGATTTTCTCTGGCAGCCACATGAATTGGCAGGTCCCCATGAACATTGGAGGCATTTAAGTCACACTGGGTATCCAAAAGAGCCTGGGCAACTTCAGCACACCCTGATAAGGCTGCCCAGTGCAGGCAGACATTCTGTTCCTATTAAGAAAATGTTTTGGATGTCAAAGTGTATTCTTAATAATCAAGACAAGAATATATAAATAGACTAGTTTTGTCAAACTTCAAAAAAGATATAGTACACATGTTTTCTCCTTGGTGCACAAATTGAATTTGTCATTTTCCTCCTTCATTCGAACAAAAAGCAGTCCTTTTTGTACACAAAAGTTACTTTTGATGTTCATTGATGGACAGGAAACCAGTGAGGTTTGTATGCAATAAAAGTGTTACGTTATGTGTGCAAATGTATTAGTCAAATCAGGATTTTTGGCCATTTCTTTATTGTTATAAATATTGTCTAATTTTGAGCAGCATAAAAACATGTAATGCTAATTGAATCTGGTGAAAACATCTGGTGATGTGTATTTGTTGGATGAGAAAAGGTAAGGCCCAAGAATAATAACACCAATTCTAAAAGTGTCTATAATAAATATAATTCTTATTTTCTTCCAGCAAAATACTTAAAAACAGGTATTTCTGACTCAGTTAAACACTTTTTTTGAACCTACCAAGATATTGGCGTTTGAAGACAATACCATCAAACGTTTTGTTTCAAATTGTCAAAATGACCACAGAAAACATGTTGAGGAAAAAAAACAAATGGGTTAAAGAGGTGCAGATGAGACATCATGTAAATTGTGCTTCTATAGTCTAAAATTCCTAATATAAATCGTATTATAATGTACTGTACATGTATTATCTTCCCAGACAGAGTGTGCTAAAGTATTAGGCACATTTTTGAGGAAACAGTTTACCAAATAACTGCAGTACAACATGTCAATAAGCCTTAGACATGAATATTTAGGACACAAAAAAATCAGAAAAGAAGGTTTGGCTTTTTTAATGAGAATATCTACATAAATACATACATTAACCGTGGGATAGAATTTATGAGTTTGTATTTATTCATTCCTTCAATGATTTTAAAAATCAAGAATTGGAGGCATAATTTTTTGGGGATTTTTTTTAAATTACATAAAGTCAGTATGTATTTTAACTTGACATGGCAAAGCTCTATTAACTTCTCCATATGACTGACTGACTATGAAGGGCGGCAAAATTGTTTTAAAAACATCTACAACATGATTTCACATTTTCAGGACTTATGCAGATCTCAAATACACAAAAAAAGATACCAACAGATAAGAAAAGTGGGATTTGTATAATATGACCCTTTTATTAGTTGTTTGTGTGCATGTGCCCTGGGATTGTCGACTGGTCTAGGATGTACCCTGCTACTCACGTGTGAATGTGTAACTCATCTGGGCAACACATTTTTACATATAACCTGCACTTTTCTTATGGCCAATTTTTTCATCCAAAATTCCACTATATTCACACAACAGTGACAATTAACAGCTTTTTACACATATATTTTTTTATTATTAAAAATAAACAATTAATCTCTTTCAAAACCCTTCTCTGCAATCTATACAAAAGAGCAGCACGTTTAACATGTTGGGTGACTTAGTTCAGGTTGCAAATGAGTAATAATTACCTTGTCTCTAATGTTAACGTCAGCCCCTTTGGACAGCAACAGATTAAACACCTCAATGTGCTTGTGCTCGATTGCCCAGCTGATGGGGGTCCATCCACCATCATCCTGCTCATGCACAAGTAATACAATTCATATAAAATTGCTGGTAAAACATTTATTTATCTGGTTAATCTCAAGCAGTGTGTGTGTGTGAAAGCAGAGATAGCAAACTAGTTCATTAGAAAATAAAAGTAAGTGTGTTTCTACCTGACAGTTGATGTATTTGGATGTCCTGGAGAGTAGATGCTGCACAATGTCAAAATGTCCCAGTTTAGATGCCAAATGCAGACAGGTGAAACCCATCACATCCTGGTATGTAAATATCAGAATCAGAATCAGCTTTATTAGCAAAGTATGTTTAACACACAGAGAATTTGACTTGGTAAGCTCTGATCTATTTCTTCAATCCACAAAACAAAGAAAAAAGAAAAGCCAAAGAACAAATGTCCTATTTGTTCATATGATATTTTTGTATCATATGAACAAATAGGACGCTTGATCTACAAGATTTGAAATGGCAGCGAATGTTTTAAACTCCAAGGGCCTCACGCGTTAAGCTTGCTTACGCACAAAAACCTGGCCTATGTCCTTTTTCACTAAGATGTATCAAAACTGAACTTGACAAGGAAATGTGCGGTGCTTCATGCCAACTTCATGGTTCACATACGGTATGTACATTTTTTCAAGTTGGGAATACTTTAGCGGCATACAGAAGAGGTCGTTCGGGCTTTGCCAACATTTGATTACTATTATGTAAAAAGATTGAGGCAAGTGTCACGTAGGACTGTTACCAAAAGAAGGTCTCCTGTCTTGTAATAATAAATTGAGTAATCAAACATAGTCAATATATTTACTATTCTTTGTGGTATGCTAGAATGTTAAAATGTTATTTTTTTTTTCTTTTTTAAATCCATCGATCCATTTTCTACCGCTTGTCCCTCTTGGGATTGCCGGTGGGCTTGAGCCTATCTATAATTCTTAATTTTCCAAGAAACTCTAATCTGGCTGTGAGCAGTATGAACACATTGTGTTGTAAATTACACAAATTATATTTATATTAGGGGTAATCACAGTCACCCACCGCTGCTAAAGTTTTACGTATTATATTGCAGCGACTACCATTTCAAACATGGAGCAGCAACACTACAATACATCTAGTCCACTCGTCTGTTTTGGCCGCGGCCGCTGCACACATCAATCTTCCTCTTCACTTTCTTCCTGACCCAACCATGTCTTTTTTTATTTCAGCCTGTGTTCAGTTCTCAGAGACCACCCAGCACTGACAGTTTGCTGGACAAAAGGGAAAAAGCACTTTTTAAAAATCCTGATTGGGCAGAGTCTGCGGAACTCAGGCATTTAGCTACTTTAATATGATTTGCGTATTTATGATAGGGTGTTGCCTGGGTGTGTCATGCTACACAGACGTTTGAGATCAATTTCAGGTTGATTGCAATATAAAAAAGGAAATGTGGTTTTTGGTTTTGTGCATACACTTTAATACATCTGAGTCACACATTAAGAGCGTTACCAAAGCAGCCTTCTTTCATGTTCGTAAAATTAATGTGTTCCATTTTGTCCACCAATGACGTTAAGATCATTTGTTATGTCTCGTTATGATTACTGTAACGCAGGGGTCGGGAACCTTTTTGGCTGACAGAGCCATTCAAGCCAAATATTTTTAAAAGTATTTCGGTGAGAGCCATATAATATTTTTTTAAGACTGTATACAACTAAATGCATGCATTTTTAAGTAAGACCAACATTTTTAGAGTACAATAAGTCTCTTATTGTTTTTAATAACATTGTTATTTTGAAAGTAACCAACAACAAATAAAATACTTCTTACCATGAATGCGACTTTTTGAACAGATGGATGGATTAAAATGCATGAGAATGTTTTATATTTTGAACGTTATTTTTGACACTGTGATTACCAGCGGAATTATTCATTACTTACTGTGTTATGCAATGTCAGATAAGATTTATCTGAGAGCCAGGTGCAGTCATCAAAAGAGCCACATCTGGCTCTAGAGCCATAGCTTCCCTACCCCTGCTGTAACGTATTGTTTTCGGGTCTCCCTATGTCTAGCATTGAAATATTATATTTGGTACAAAAATGCAGCTGTGAGACTTTTGACAAGGACAAGAAAGTGTGATCATATTACTGGCTCATCTGCACTGGCATCCAGTGCACTTAAAATTTACTTCAATGTTTTACTACTTTTGTATAAAATACTAAACTGTGTAGCTCCATCATATGTTGCTGATTGTATGTACCATAGGTCCCGGCCAGAAATCTGCATTCTAAGAACTCTGGCTTATTCGTGATTCCCAAAGCCCAAAAAAAGTCTACGGGCTATAGAGCGTTTTCTATTCTGGTTCCAGTACTCTGGAATGCCATACATTAGAGGCGTAATATTTGTAATCTGTGCCAATATTACAGCAGACATCATTTAAAAAAAAAATTGTAAGTATCCGCAAATGGCTCATGTGACGTCATAGCTCAATCGGAAATAGAATTAATTTAACCACGCTAAATGCAATAAGCGACCCCAAGTGTAAGGGAGGCACATGGCGTATGACCAATAGTCACATTAGAGAAAGTGTGTGGACACTTCGACTTCACACCTACAGTATATTCACTGTAGGTGTGAATATACAAAAAAAAAAAACGATTTGAGAAATCTGACTAATTTGTGCATAGAAACATAGTTTAGTAGGAGTATATGGGTTTATTGCTTCACTTTGTACTCGACACACAAACACTACCATGTGCTCACGTGTACCTGCCATCTAACTTCTGATACTGACACATGATGTATAATGTATGTTTATACTTTGAGTCATCACTATCCCAACGCAAATTATTCCAACTGTTTACTCGTCACTGTGTCCTTGTAATCCCAATTACCATTTGTCTAATTTTGTTTGTCTTAATAAGTGCCCTTTTTTTCCCCACCTTCATGTTTAGCAGCTACATTTTCACCACCGCCTAGTTTTTTCATGTTCAATAAACTAGTAAAGACTGTTTTTACAACAACCTCTGCTCCTGCCTCTGCATTTTGTGTCCAACTACTTATCCAACCTAACATGAAAATCATTATGCATATCTTAAATTGTAGATGCCTGTTTAAACTTTAGGCAGAGTCAAGCCAATAAATAGTCTCAAAAAATTTTAAAAATTTGCATTCTTTCAGTTGCAGAGGTGGGTGCAACTAAGCCAATTCAAAATAGATCATACTAATTGTTTGAACTGTTTTCCAATCAGTGGCGGGCCGTGCATTTCTCACCTAGGCCTTCAGTGATGTCCGACTTCAATGATCACCTCTCAAAATACCAAAGATTGATGTCACCACATGACCATTGCTGGAGAAATACTATACAGAAACACATCTATAAATCAATAAAGTACTATCTATCTATCTACGCACTACTGGGCATTGTACAAAATGGGTTATTTTTTGGTGCATTTAAAAATTAATAAACCCGCATCAACAATTAAAACATATCTTATGTGGTACAGCCAAAATTAAAATTGAAAAAAACATTTTAAAAGTCAAAAAATAAAAATAATTAAATATCTGAACTCATATTTCATCGAGAGCTGAGCTAGCTTCCGTGGTTTGCTGAGATGGTCTCACCAGATGTAGTTTATCTTTAAATATCCTAGTGATGTCTTGTCTAATCAAAAAGATGCAGACAAGGCGTGTTGGCTGAGTTCTTAAAGTTTACTCCATAGCGTGCTCATCCAAATCATCCCGCTGCCGGCATGTCTACATTAAACAACCTAGCGGGGTTACTGCGCATACTCTTTCCAACAGAACTCCATTACTGAGAAATGGAGTTCTTATGTTACCTGGCTCATAACATCACTGCATATCTGCCTTAAGTCATCTGGAAGGCCTGACTGACAACAATACGTGATCTGCCTGGCTATTGCAACTGTCTGTAACTGAATGTCCCTGTTTGTTTGCAGTGCACAGACGCCCGCATTGCTGAATCTGAAGGCCTGTGGCAGATTTGGTACAGCATGGCAACATAAGCTAGCTGAATTCTGAGGATAAAAACTGTAACCTAAAAACAACAGCGCTGGAAGGAGCATAAAATGACATGAAGAGAATATGAATCCTTTTAGATATTTAGGGAAGGTAAATAAAAAATAACTTTTATCTTTAATTATGATCATGATTTCTGGTTATGTTAGGCCAGCCGAGAAGGCCTTGCTGGCCCTGACAGCACACCACTGCTTCCAATATTCGAAGATTCAACAATTCGATTTGGAGAAAATCGGATCAGACTATAAACCTTGCAGTCAAATCTTGTCGCACCTCGTCGGCACGCTATCCAGTCAGAAATTAAGCTCGCCGTGCCGTCGTGTGCCGAAACTAGCAGGGCTGGGCAATTATATAATTGTGATTGTCCATCGCGATTAGTTTGAATTCAATCACCGTGATCAGCTGTTAGCATTTTGACCATGGCAGAAAAGTCTGTCAGAAGTTACCGCAGTAGTAAACAGTAAGGAGGAAACAACGCTTGGTATAATCCTGCACGAAACAATCCGCCTTTATTGACCCTGATCCTGTGGGTCTGTGAATGTCAGTGTTTGTATCCGTGTATGTGCACGACCTCCCGTTCCACCGTCACGAAAGTCAGGCTCGTTACGACGTAATTCATGTTCAAACAGTGTTATGCCCTTCCCCCTCACAAAGCTGGAAGTGCAGTCCAAAAGAACAAAAAATAAAGACATACGACTAACATAGGCATAGAAATTGAAAGCATTGAAGCAGCAACTTCAGTGACCAACCTCAGTCTCACTGACTGCTTGAGTTCACATTGTGGTGCGCAGTAATCCTGAACTGAATGGCAGGCAATCACTCGTCTTTGTGACTGAAATATACTGTATTAGTCATGCCCGAATGCAGCTGGGAAAGGCTCCAACACCCTCTCGACCCCGAGTGAGACAAACGGTAGAAAATGGATGGATGGTAAAATAAACACATTTACTAATTTAACCAGAAAAAGGCATATCTATATCTACTTATTTTCCATTTAGACTTTTTGTTCATGTGTCTGCAAAGATTGAACTCCCTTATATAGCATTTACTAAAAAACTCTGCACACACTTTTTGTGTTGGTACACATTATTTTACAGTACCTCAAATTTAAACTGCACTTTAAGATAAGAAAGATACTGTTGTTGGTTTTTTTTTAAACTTCACAGTCTGGGTCACCGCTTTCCGTTTGCCAAAGTACTGATCAATAAAAGTAATTAAACAATACAAATAATAATTTACCTTTGAAAGTGTTGTTTATATAATCCATCCATCCATCCATTTTTCTACCGCTTGTCCCTCTGGAGGTCACGGGGGTGCTGGATCTTATCCCAGCTGCACTCAGGTGGAAGGCGGGTTACACCCTGTACAAGTTCCCCACCTCATCGCAGGGCCAACACAGATAGACAGACAACATTCACACTCACATTCACACAATAGTGCCATTTTAGTGTTGTCAATCAACCTATCCCCAGGTATATGTCTTTGGAAGTGGGAGGAAGCCGCAGTACCTGGAGGGAATCCAGGCAGTTACGGGGAGAACATGCAAACACCTTACAGAAAGACCCCGGGCCGGGGATCGGACCCACTACCTTCGTAATGTGATGCACATGCACTAACTTCTGTTTCGCCGTGCTGTTTAGTAAATGTTAACTTAGAATAAAAGTCTTATAGCAGTGGTTCTTAACCTGGTTTTGATCGAACCCTAGGGGTTCGGTGAGTCGGCCTCAGGGGTTCGGCGGAGCCTCCGCCATGGAGGTAAAGACACATCCGACTTATCGTGTAAATAAAAAGTTCTCCCTATCAGCGTATTATTGATACACCCAAACAATGTTCCCTCTAATTTTCTATCTGATTTGCAGGTTGTTTGATTGATCGATTTGAAACTTTTACTAGCAGATTGCAAAGGAAGAGAATACATAATATGAAACAGTACAGTTTACACAGTACAGTACACATTCCGTACAATTGACCCCTAAATGGTAACACCCAAATAAGTTTTTCAACTTGTTTCAATCGGGGTCCACGTTAATCAATTCATGGTATGGTGTGGAAGATCAATCAATCAATCAATGTTTACTTATATAGCCCTAAATCACTAGTGTCTCAAAGGGCTGCACAAACCACCACGACATCCTCGGTAGGCCCACATAAGGGCAAGGAAAACTCACACCCAGTGGGACATCGGTGACAATAATGATCCAGTGGGACGTCTGTGACAATAATGATTATGAGAACCTTAGAGAGGAGGAAAGCAATGGATGTCGAGCGGGTCTAACATGATACTGTGAAAGTTCAATCCACAATGGATCCAACACCGTCGCGAGAGTCCAGTCCAAAGCGGGTCCAACTCAGCAGCGAGAGTCCCGTTCACAGCGGAGCCAGCAGGAAACCATCCCAAGCGGAGGCGGATCAGCAGCGCAGAGATGTCCCCAGCCGATACACAGGCAAGCAGTACATGGCCACCGGATCGGACCGGACCCCCTCCACACGGGAGAGTGGGACATAGAAGAAAAAGAAAAGAAACAGCAGATCAACTGGTCTAAAAAGGGAGTCTATTTAAAGGCTACAGTATACAAATGGGTTTTAAGGTGAGACTTAAATGCTTCTACTGAGGTGGCATCTCGAACTGTTACCGGGAGGGCATTCCAGAGTACTGGAGCCCGAACGGAAAACGCTCTATAGCCCGCAGACTTTTTTTGGGCTTTGGGAATCACTAACAAGCCGGAGTCCTTTGAACGCAGATTTCTTGCCGGGACATATGGTACAATACAATCGGCAAGATAGGATGGAGCTAGACCGTGTAGTATTTTATACGTAAGTAGTAAAACCTTAAAGTCACATCTTAAGTGCACAGGAAGCCAGTGCAGGTGAGCCAGTACAGGCGTAATGTGATCAAACTTTCTTGTTCTTGTCAAAAGTCTAGCAGCCGCATTTTGTACCAACTGTAATCTTTTAATGCTAGACATGGGGAGACCCGAAAATAATACGTTACAGTAGTCGAGGCGAGACGTAACAAACGCATGGATAATGATCTCAGCGTCTTTAGTGGACAGAATGGAGCGAATTTTAGCGATATTACGGAGATGAAAGAAGGTGTGTAATTTGTTGTGAGTTCAAGCACCGTGTTGGTTTTGTTCTTTGAACAAGGTGATGTTCATGCATGGTTCATGTTGTGCACCAGTAAAAAAAACATATAGCTTTTTCTTGAATATGTAAAAAAAAATTAAAATGTATTTTTCAGTAAAGAGGGTTTCGATGAATGCGCATATGAAACAGGTGGGGTTCGGTACCTCCAACAAGGTTAAGAACCACTGTCTTATAGTATTCTGTACACCACTAGCTGCGTTTCCATTACCCTTAGAAAAGCGCAAGACCTAAATATTGCAATAAAAAACTGGTAAAGGAAACACCCATTATTCAAAAACCCTCTCAAAGATCGCAAAAACATTTTTGCACTCACGTGATGTGGTTTTTGAGACGTTTTGATATTGAAGTTTTTTGCAAAAGCATGATGGAAACACGCATTTAAAGGCCTACTGAAACCCACTACTACCGACCACGCAGTCTGATAGTTTATATATCAATGATGAAATATTAACATTGCAACACAGTTTAAATTACAATTTTAAATTTCCCGTGGAGTTTCTTGTTGAAAATGTGGCAGAATGATGACGCGTGCGCGTGACGTCCCGGGTTGCAGGGGACATAGCGCAGTACCATTTGCGGCTAAAAGTCGTCTCTTTTCATGGCGCAATTACACAGTATTCTGGACATCTGTGTTGCTGAATCTTTTGTAATTTGTTCAATTAATAATGGGGAAGTCAAAGTAGAAAGATGAAGGTGGGAAGCTTTAGCCTTTAGCCACACAAACACGGTGTTTCCTTGTTTAAAATTCCCGGAGGTGAAGCTTTACTATGGTTCCCGACCACTTGTCAACCGGCAGGCTTCGGTGAGAAAATTGTGGTAAAAAGTCGCCTCTTACCGGAGATCAGCTAAGCTTGCGCCGTCCATGCAGCTGCCGTCGATTTCCCTCAGACTGGCGTCAAGACACCCGTGGACACACACCTCCGACTATCAGGTACTATTTAATCTCACTAAAACACTAGCAACACAATAGAAAGATAAGGGATTTCCCATAATTATCCTAGTAAATGTGTCTAAAAACATCTGAATCCGCCCCAATGCAATCACCTTTTTTTTTTTTTTTTTTCTAGTCCTTCGCTATCAATATCATCATCCACAAATCTTCCATCCTCGCTCAAATTAATGGGGAAATTGTCGTTTTCTCGGTCCAAATATCTCTTGCTGCTGGAGGCTCCCATTAAAAACTATGTGAGGACGTGAGGAGCCCTCACCCTTGTGACGTCATCGTCTGCGACTTCCGGTAAAGGCAAGGCTTTTTATTAGCGACCAAAAGTTGCGAACTTATCGTCGATGTTCTCTACTAAATCCTTTCAGCAAAAATATGGCAATATCGCAAAATGATCAAGTATGACACATAGAATGGACCTGCTATCCCCGTTTAAATAAGAAAATCTCATTTCAGTAGGCCTTTAAGGGGCACCTAAACACAGAACCGACAGGGCGCCCATGCAGGCCAATCAGGGCAGACGGGTTGTCTTGGTCTCGCTTCCGATTGGTCTGCCGGGGTCGAGCGAGGTGGCACCGCCACACTAGGCCGTCTCATGGGTGCCTTCCCCGCAGGCTCGGAGAGACCCACATGCCCGGAGAAGTCTCAAAGGGGCCGTAAGGACATTGCCTTTAAGCGATCACCCGCTGCCTTTGTCTTCTATTGACGTCACGGAGCAGAGCCTGCAATATCTTCCTGAGAGAGGAGTCTAGCGGGATGAGATTTGAGATCATACGTTATTTTGTCTAACTATTATAGTGTTTATGTTATTCAAAACCAACTCCCAAACCATGTCAAAATCTCCCCAATCTTGTCCCATTCTTTCGTGCAACAAACATTTTTTGTCTATTAGTTTTCATGTTAACATTTTATAAACTTACAATTTTCTGTTACTAATGTTTGATTCATAACCAGTACCCCCAAACCTTGTCAAAACTTCACCAATCGTGTCCCAATCTTTTGTGTTGCATTTTTTGTCTATTAAAGTTTTTATGTTATTAACATTTTATACTTGTGTTATTAACATGTTATTATTCATAACCAGGTCCCAAAACATGTCAAATTTGCTCCAAACTTGTCTTATGTGTTCGTGATTTGCATTGCAAAATTGTATAGTCAAATACGGTTTCTATGTTAACGTTCTATTATTCATAACCAGCACTACCCACCTTGTCAAAATCTCCCCGAATTTGTTCCAAACATTTGTGTTACAACATTTTTTGTTTATAGTTTTTGTTATTACCGTTTTATAGTTTTCATGTTATTGTTCATAACCAGCCCCATAACACAAAAACTATAATAGGCAAAAAAATGCAGTACAAAGTAGCACAAACGAATGGGACAAGTGTGGGAAGATTTTGACAAGGTGGGGGGTCTGGTTATTTAATAATAAAGAGCTAAGAACCTAAAGTTAGGGGTCTGGTTAAGAATATTAACACATTAAGTGCACGTCAATAACATAAAAACAATAAAACATTAACAAAGACTGTAATAGACAAAATAAAATGTAGCACAATCCAGCACAAGGAGGACGTCACAAACTATAGTTTGGCTTTTGTTTTAGGTGGACAATGACGCAAATTGTGTTTACTTTAATGTAAGACTCTTTTCCTATAAGTAGTTTTTTAATTACATTTGAAACAAATACGGTCAAGTGCAAGAGCACATCGTGTCCGATGAAGGATCCAAATGGGAAGTCCGTCCTAGAATTTCTCAAACAACTGCTGCCCTGGCAAAACTCAAGCCCATATTGCATCAAAGGTGAGACTATAGCGCTCACTTGTAATCTCAAACTTTCTATACGCCTGTGAAACTTGGACCCTTATAGCAGAGGTTCAGAAGAGAAAACAAAGCATGTACTGTAGGTGAGATGCTACAGTAGACTCATGGGTATCTCTTACACCCAACATGTCACAAACGAAGAAGTCCGGCAAAAGATCAGCAAAGCTATCGGCACATATGATGACCAGCTCACCATGTCATAAAGCGGTAACTAAGGTGGTACGGACACATCCCCAGACCCTCAAGTCTCACAAAGACCCTCCTGCAAGGCACCGTACAAGGTGGCAGGAGATGAGGGAGACAAAAGAAAAGATGGGAAGATAATGGACTCACTTGAAACTTAGTGAGGCAATGAGACCTGGCGAGGACAAAAAGGGATGGAGAGAGCTGGTCGACAAATCGTCTGTGGTGCCCCAACGACTCTCCGGAGTTATGGGATTGGTGAAAGAGAATGTGTGCTAGAGCACATCAATTTTACATTACTGACCCCTATGGATATATAAACTACTGTATATCTCCATCTGTTTATTTTCTCTTAAAAAAATGCCAAAGATTCGACTGATTGTCAATGATGGGCAAAATTTAACAAGTCAGGTTTAATTATGAAAATCTTCAGTTGTAGACTTACAGAATCATTTTAACACATATTATGATGTGCTTTGCTTGAGGAAATGTTTATTCTTAATTTAGTTGAATGAATGTGTTTGTATTATAACTCACCTTGTGGTTAATGGCTGCACCCGCACTGATCAGGTACTTTACCGTGTCCAAACAGTTATTTTCACAAGCAGACATCAGGGGTGTTCTCTGATCTTCATTAAAAATGTCCAAGTTGGCTCCAGCCTAAACACATTGCATAACTTCAGAAACATAAAGATTAATAAATATATGGGCTGATATGTGATTACTGTTTATCTGACCTCAGTGTGCATCATGGAATTATTAGTGGACAATGGAGATGTACTTTGATTGATTGCTGAATAAGAGTCTAACGCAGTGGTTCTTAACCTGGGTTCGATTGAAACCTAGGGGTTCGGTGAGTCGGCCTCAGGGGTTTCGTTTTTTTTTTTTCTTTGTCATGAAAAAGGGAGGTTTTTGTCATGAAAAAGGGAGCTTTTTGAGGTTGGTGCACTAATTGTAAGTGTATATTGTGTTTTTTATGTTGATTTAATAAAAATAAAAAAATAAAAATATATATATATATTTTTTTTTTTTCTTTTAAATTAGTAAAAAATTCTTCTGCGGCCCGGTACCAATCGGGCCACGGCCAGGTACCGGGCCGCGGCCCGGTGGTTGGGGACCACTGCTATACAGCATTATTCACATGTGATTAATATAAATATATTATACATATATTCAACATTTAAGTGCAGTCAAGAAGGACGTGAGTGAATCAATGACCATAATTTCGTACATTGATGGCGTTGCAGCACATCATTCACCTGTATGACCCAATCCAGACAACCTTCCCGACTCATGGCGCCAGAAAAAGAATGCATTCGAGCCGCAGCCTAATTCTTTTAGCCCAATGCGGCCTCAGGTACAAAAGTTTGGACACCCCTAATCTAGCATCTATATATCTTGTGTATGTTATTGGAGACAGTTTTCATGTTTAGAGAGTAGTTGAAAATAAGCTTCTCCTACTTGAAAGACCAGCAGTTGCCACTATGTTAAAATCTCCCAATACTGAAAATTCCGACTCCTGGTAAAATATGTAAAAGGACATATACAAGTAAATACGACAAAAACACGCCCTCCCTAAGTTGTATAAATTCTGTCGGGAAGAACGGGAAAGGAGTCAGTTTAGGTGGCTAAGTCATATGGTCAGGATGCCCCTTGGACACCTCCCTAGGGAGGTGTTCCTACTAGTAGGAGGCCCCGGGCAAGAACCAGGACACATTGGAGACACTATAAGCCTTGTTTCACCGCAGAAACCTTTACATGAACTTTCCTATTTACCTAGATAAATAAAGTCCTCCCTGTGTTTCCCCTAAAACCTCCCTGGCTAGATGTAGTTCTACAATAACAATTTTTAATTCCTATTAGCAAGGTGGGAGATGTTTTTTGAAGCAAGACTATGAAAAGACATGTACACAAGCAAAGCAGTTTTAAAGTCTATTCTCTGAGTAACAAAAAGAGACAGTGCAGTGACCTAAGCACTTGACTAATACAACTGTATTTCCTGTGACGGGTTATAACAGGCTACATGTGGCTTAGCTACAAAGCTCAACTACATTTCCCATCAGCTTAGCTACTTTTTCAACAACTAACTTGGCCTGTGGCTTAGCTACTTTTAGACAAATGACACACGGTAGCTTGCATCAAATCTACAAGCTAAAAACAGAGAAAATGGACTGCAAATCCAGGCCAAAAGAAATAGGGAGAAATACAATGACCTGGATGAAAGAGAACATCCATACATACGGAAAAAATCATGATGGTTGATTGATATTTGTATGATGAGTTACAGTTGGCTACGGTTACGGCGAAACATTACAGACTGGCCAATCAGAGGCAAGATAAGGCGGCTCATCAAAACCAAGAAGAAAACTCACAACGGATACGAACTCATGTCATATGATGACAAGGGAGTCAGAGACAGAGGGACGCTTCAAGCTGACCACTCTAAAAAAAACCTAAGAAACCCACAATAATGCGTGTTCTTGGCCATTTTTAGACAAATGTTTGCGTTTCAAGAAAAGAATGTCCAAAACCTTAGTATTTTGTTGTATACTCGGTAAACCAAAATCATAAATGCTCGCTTCATCTACGACGTCCAACACAAATTTAGAAACACACATTAGGGTGAGTTGAGTTCATGGCAAGTTTTACTGCTCATAACCATTACTAACTAAGTATTGGCGTTAACACATTTTTTTGTGTCTTTTTACGCATTGGAATCCATTTCCGGAATTTTTTTTTCTGACCCTGCCTTTTCCAAGTCAAAACTCTGGTTTACTTGGTTTTTTATTGATTATCACTTTCCGCCGGTTTTTTTTTTTTTTTCATTTTTGCCGTGTCAAATTTCCGTCCTTGTTTATCGCGTTTTTATTCGTCGACTTTAAAGTAATGAACTTTCCGGTACAATTTCTTAAATTTTGATTCACCGAAAGTTTTATCAATCACAAATACCGCATTTCCGGTATTACGACTCCCGCGTGTTATTGTTTTCGTCAATAAACTCAAAAAGCAAAGCTTCAATGAAAAGTGGCTAAAGGAGCCACCTTTCAGCAAAGGATAGGATAGGATAGGATAGGATATATCTTTGTTGTCATTGCACAAGTACAACGAAATTTCATTTTCGGCACAGTCGAAAAGGGTGACATTGGGAGAGGGGGGAGGGGGTAAAAAAAAATATCAGACCAAGGCTAGACCCTCAGGAGGGGTCCAGACTGAGTCCAAGGAAAAAAACTCACATAGCATGGCACACATTAAACATGGTACGTATATCACACCAACTTGCAACAGAGGGAGGGGTGGGTTTGAGGAGACACCGTTACCGCTATATAGCGCTGCTCAGCCATCCACAGCCCCAGAGGAATTAAGCGGTGAGGACGGCGTTGATTCGATGGTGGGGGCCGTGTGTGCATATATTCCCAATTAATTTGGGAGAGATGATGAAATGTTTTTATATGGACTGAGGCCGATCTCAAAGTTCGACCACAGGTGTTGTTGACAAAAAAGAAGGTCAAAAGCGTCCATCTTTGAGGAGTCCTCGGGAGAGCTTCAGATCAGCCTCTTCCTGATTGTGTCAAGGCCATTTGAGGGAGTCAAATCATAGATTAAGAAGATGTTTTTCTTCAAGAAGACAAAATAGCAACGTATCTTCTCTGTTTGTCCATGCTGGATTTCTTCAATTCCAATTTAATTATTCCTTCTCCGCAAGCTTTTCCAAGATGAGATCCATTTTGCAATTCAACTCTGACATCGCCCCAGTCTGTGTTCCCACAGCCCGACCCAATCCTTCCATTGCGTTGAACAGCCGTTGGGCCCCTTGAGTGGCTGCCATCATCTTATGAATTTGTCGATACACCAGAACAATGCCCAGCCCAATCAGCAAGTGCCCCACGATCACAGCTCCAAATAGGTAGATGTCTTCGACGTCCTCGATGGAAAGGGCTGAGAGGCACATAATCCTCCATTTATCCCAGGAGTCTCTCACGTACCCTGCAGCAATGGTTCCATCAGGGCAGCCAGGCTCCCCCGAACCTCTTTTCCTTGTCGAAAAGACTATCAATTGCGTGGACAGTCCAGCTGATCATATTCATATTTGATGTTTACATTAGAGGACAGCGCAAAGAAAGAGGCTTTAGAAAAGTTCAGACAAAGACAAGACACAGAGAGCAAGCAGGGAAGGAGGGAGCGGAGAAAATTGCGACCGCCTCCACCAGAGGCAAGACAGAGTTTTGCCTCAGGAGCCACTTTTCAGCAAATGGCTCACTTATGAAGATGGAAAGATGTTTTGCAAGCCATGTAAATGGGCTAAGAAAAAGAATACCTTTACAACCGGGTGCACTGATTTTCAAAGATCTAGCCTATCCAGGCATCAAGAAACATCATGTTACACCATTCCTGCTTGTCGGCTCCCAGACCATGGTTTAGGAGCGCGGGGAAGACATTCCCTCCAGGGCCGATGTATGTCGGGGGTAGTAACACACTCCAATTTACCCATCAGTGGGTCCCTACAGTTTAGTTCTTAGGTCGGAATGACAAGGCCGTCAATTTGTTACAACTCTTTATTTATGTTTTCCACAAGTCCAACCGGACATCCACCATGCTATTTACACTCCTGAATATGCTAGCACTACCTCTCCTAACTTGCCCACTCACTTACCCCACATATTGCCATTCCTAAAGTAACACACATAGCTTACGGCCATCACGAATCCAGATATAAAATGCTAGAGGCATTGAGTGCCACTGTGTTAAATTACATTGACACTAACTTGCAAAATTCTAAGTTTGTTGGCATTATTTGCCATGAAAGTGTAGATGTGGCTGTTTTTAAATGACTGATGATCTACATACAGGTGAGAATAATCAATTAAATTTGTCATATACATGTATACCCTGGCACACGATTATCATCATTTTATGACCAAAGCAAAAAACTTTGTACACTTTTATACTGAAATAAATAGACCTACAACTTATTATGTGAAAATATAGAAAAAAAATACCGGCAGCGGTAAAGTTTAGGTCCATGAAGGAAAGAAGAAAGTGAATGAATGTTTAAAACTGAATAAATGTACGTATGCATAAAAATGTGTTTCCTTTTGTATAATTTTTTTAATGAATCAAGTAACGTTTATGACAACCTTTTTTCAAAACACAATATAGAATAAGAGTTATAACAGGATAATGCATACATTTATTATTTGTTTTCAAAACGGTTACAAAAAAATGGTACCCCAAAAATTTACTCTGGGACCCCATTTTTATGAGTTGATGATCTCATTTTTATAATTCCTAGCGCCAACACTGCTAACTGTTTCCAAATAACACACAAGTCATTGTTTTTTGTTAAGAAATAGATAGATGCTGTGTTTTACTGTTGGTAGAGAGAATGAATAATATTATAGGGGTGGGCCAAAGAAAAGCCCAAAAAAATTAATACATAGAGTGGGATGTGGGAACCCTTAGCGGTAGTTGTTGGGAGTCCACAGCTAAATGACAGATCGTTAATAGTAATGGACCCTAATGAGGCCATTTGTACACTATGTTACATTAACGGTGATATTATACATGTGGGCCCAAAATGCAGTTTAATGTAGCTTTGATGAAGCCAGCTACTTTTGCCGTGTAGCATGCTACAATTCTTCGGGGATAGCTTCCCCTGTAGCTTAGCTACATTTAATTGAGAGTAACTTGTAGCTTCGCTTACTACATTTTCCAAATAGCTTGCCCATCACTGTGTATTTCCTAATTCTAGTCAGAACTCAAGCAGGAGTTTTCAGTTTGTATATTTGTGGTATGCAATACATAGTTTAGAAAACTCTACATATGTATAGTTGGAGAATTAAAATATTAATAATTGAAAACAAAACCTAATTGATATTTATCAAGTCATGAATCGATGGATTTAGCAAATACCTGGATCAACACATGGCAAATCTCCTGATGACCTCCAGCAGCAGCAGCATGGAGGGGTGAGCATCTTCTTTGTCCATCCATCAAAAAGTTGGGATCCTTTCCCTCAACTGCAGTATAAAACATATGTACAGCATTGCACTAAAACACTCTCTTTAGACAAAGTAGTTGGTTCTACTTTGTCAGAAAAGAAAAACTTCAAATACCCAAAAGATGAATGACCCTCTGGAGCGCTCCTTTTTTTGAAGAAATGAAGAGCTGTCTAGTAGGGGAATTGTCTTCGGTTAATTTCAGGCTGAAAAAAAGGTCATATTATTTAAGATGAAAGTTGTTTTCCCAACAGCGTTCGTTTCCGAAATGACAAACTATTCATTATAATTTAATATTACTTTTCATCATCCAGTCCCATCAGTATAGTCTCCATTGATTCTTTAGGTCGCATGTCTGCAGTATACACCGCATCATCCCTGTAGGAATTAAACAAGTGTTTAGCGAAGGAAGTGAATAGTCAGCGTATTTTTTAATATTCTCAAGAATAGTTTGAAAAGACAATTCAGTTTCACCTGCTAAGGTTCAGCTCTCTACTTCTTTGTGGCTCGCTGGTCTTTTTAGCTCGGAGTGGCTGTGGAGTAGGAACTGGTTGTACAGCTGGAAATGATGATATTGCATTTGATGTAGGGAAGGAGGGCGAGAAGCTGTTCTTCAGCACAGTGACCTCCTTCGCCTCACTGGCATCCTCTCCACAGTGGGGGCAAAACTGGCGATCTTTCAAAATGGACGCACAATCCCTGTGAAAGCGGTGGGAAATGCTGCCATACGGTTGGCACTCGATGAATGTACCCTTAGGGATGACCAAGCACAACAATGAATTATGTAGAAGCAGCACTGCAATAACATAGACAGAAAATAGACAGACATCAAGGGGGGAAAAAAAGACTGGGATTACCCTCACCACATTACAGAAGAGCCCACAGCCGGGACAGCATTGGTGTTTTACCATACTTGTCCTGTGGTTCTCACACAAAAATAACAAATGGACCATATTGGATGGTCTCATCCTTTCATGTTTCATCACTTGTCTGTGGCAACGACTCAGCTGTGGACAGGAAAAAGGACATTCATTATCAAACTGTATAAACTTTTAAAAACATACCTATAGAAAGCAATAACGGTCCCCTTTAATTGTTAAAGATACTGTACAATACTAACAGTAATTAAGACACATTAAAAAGTAAGAAACACTTCAATCTCTCCATAATAAATATTTTACTTCCCCATAACAAATATAAAAACATTGTATGAAATAATCATCGCAGTTTGGTAAGAGAAAAAATTGTAAATTGATGTTTCACTATACCCACCCCCACATCCCACACTCTTTAAACTTTACCTTTATCTCATAATGCAAACACAAATATGTCAATAGAAGTTAGACATGATAGCGACCCAATGTCAAGAAAAACAAATTGGTTTCCCCAGTTGAGATACAATAAATTACATTACTGACCTGGCTAAATCAACAATTTATCATGACAATATTTTTCTCAAATAAAAATACATTTTGGGCTTCAGCCTGAATCAATTGTATTTTCCAATTACCGGTACTCAGGTTGTGATTTCACTATTTACACATTTTCTTATGTTACAGCCTTACTCTAAAATCGAATAACCGTACATTCATTTTTGTCCTCAAAATTCTAAAAACATAGTGACAATGTGAAAAGGAATATACATAAATAATCACAGCCTTTGCTTAATGCTCTGTTGATCTGTTTTTTTCTTATTTTCAAATGTATTAAAAATAGAAAAAATTATGAAGAAATAACAGATGTACTTAAGTATTCACTACCTTTGCTCAATACTTTGTTGATGCATGTTTGGCAGCAATTAAAGCCTCAAGGTTTTTCTGAATACGATGCCACAAGCTGGGCACACCTATCTTTGGGCATTTTCCCCTATTCCTCTTTGCCCATTCTTTGCAGTACTTTGGTTGGGAAGCGTTAGTTTTCATCCAGAATGTCTAAATACATTTCTGCATACATCTTAGTGTAGTCAGGAAGGTGACCAAGAACCCGATGGTCACGCCGTTAGAGCTACAGCATTCCTCTGTGGAGAGAGGAAAACCTTCCAGAAATACATTCAACTCCACAGGAAACCACTAATCAGGCCTGTATGGTATAGTGGCCAGACAGAAGCCATTTCTTAGTAAAAAAAAATTTGCCAAAATGCAACTGAAAGACTCTTGACCATGAGAAACTCTATTCTTTAGTCTGATGAGACAAATATTGGGACTCTTTGGCGTGAATGCCAGACATCATGTTTGTAGGAAACCCACCACCACTAATCACCAGGCTAATGCCATCCCTACAATGAAACATGGTGGTGGCAGCATCATGCTGCAATTATTTTCAGCGGCAGGAACGGGGAGACTAGTCAAAATAGAGAGAAAGATGAATGCAGCAGAGTGCATAAATATCCTGGATGAAAACCACCGCTTTCCACCCAACGTGATGGGCCTTGAGAGGTGTTACAAAGAGGAATGGGCAGAGAGAAATGGGCAAAACTGCCCTAAGATAGGTGTGCTAAGCTCGTGGCATCTTATTTAAAAAATACTTGAAGCTGTAATTGCTGCAAAATGTGCATCAACAAACTATTGAGTAAAGATTGTGAATACTTAAATAAATTATTATTTTTTTCTATTTTTAAGACATTTGAAAATTTTGAAAAAAACAGTGCCATTATGGAGTATTGATTGTAGAATTTTGAGGACAAATTAATTTATTCCATATTGGAATAAGGCTGTAACATAAAATGTGAAAAAAGTGAAGCGCTGTGTATTCTGTACATCCTTGGTGGATAATGTATTTTTTTAGGGCTGTGAATCTTTAGGCACCACACAATTTCATTTGATCTGATTCTTGAGTATGACAATTTGATTCAAAATCGATTCTTGATTCAAAACGATTAGTCATTCAAAATCAATATTTTTTTAATAACAATAGGTGTTAGTTCTATGATTAGCTAGATTCCTGTATGAAATAGCTAACAGCCTTGATCATTTTCTATATTACTTAAAAGAAAACTGGCTTCCTTGTAAGTAAATCCACCCACACATTTAATAATGTAAAATACAATTAAGGCAACCAGTGAAGTATCCCACACTTTTATTTTTTAAAGTAAATCTATGCAACAGATATGGGAATCAACAACAATGTGGTGTATGGACAGGACAGAAAAAAAAAAACATTTAAAACATCGATTTATGATTTTTTGGAATTCATTTTCGAATTAAACGCATAAATGAATTCCAAAAAATGAATATTTTTTAACACCCTTAGTAGTTTTGAATAAACAAATTGAGTTCAAAACAAGCTGTAAATGTTTATGTAATAATGTACTTTAGGTTTACCATTCCATCTGTCAGTTCCATGGCCATACAGGACTGATCCAGTTTAGACAATGTAGGTCCGCTGGGGGGAGTCTCCATACGACAGCAGCACAATGGTAACTCTTCAACTAAGTCTGATCCACTCACATCTGCAAGTGCTGTTGATAGGGCACAAGCACCCCATAATTTAAATATATTTACAAAACTATATGTATTATTTCTGAAAGCAGTTACCTGTTGAGTGTGGTAATAGCAACTTTTCCTGAGCTTCCAGATCAAGACAGTCCAAATTCAGCTGTGTGTATTCAACATAGCTTGCTTCTCCAGCTAATTCATTTGTAGTACTTGAGGTTTCTGTGGATTTTGGAATGTCCAATATAACCCCATCAGCTGTAGCATTGATTGTCTGCACATTGTGACAATCATCTTCCTGATTGAAAATAAAAATGTGTAAATTAGCATATTCATGATTTTGTTGCATTTAAAAGAGTGAAAATGAAAGCTTTGATAATTATTGTATGAACAGGAATGTGTTATTTTCAAATCAACATATAACAATTATTTAATATAGATAACTAATCCAGATACAAAAGAACCTACAAAGACAAATGATACTGGATTCAAACACTGTTTTCTTGTATCACAACAAAATTTTCAATATTATACTATGCATTCAAACCTTATCTAACAATAACTTATTCATTTATGGCCACTGATTTTCTTTTCTGCAGTCGTAGATTTTATAACAAAAATACAAATTGTCAAAAATTAATCTTGACCTTTGGTATCCCTGTTAATAGGCGCTGATTTTAAGAATCATGGACACTGCATTGCATTGCTAACATATAACTATTTTGATTAAAATAGGCGTTAAAAATGTGTGACCAAGTCAAATGTGGTTGCTTTGCCAAGCTTCTCATGACAGCTGTTGAATGTGTTTAACCTTGGGAGAGTAAGATGCCACTGGAGCAAATTAAAAAAAAATCTTGTTCGGACATTTTGGTGGCGTTAATAGGAGACATTAAGATGATGTATAACATTCACAGGAAGTTACGTTACATGCTCAGTGGCCTTGTCGTGAGAGTGTCCACCCTGAGACTGTAAGTAAGGAGCAAGAGTCTACAAACTGTGATTGACCGGTTGGTTACTGGACTGTAAATGCAATTTCAAAGTGTCAAACAAACTACAGAATCACGGTATACAAATATCGCAAATGGACTGTTCAGTTATTAGTCTTAAAACAGGACTGTTCAACTATATTGTTTTGGGGCCAAATTTCCAGAACGCTAAATACCGGGGAGCCGGACTTCTCCCTTCACTCACATTCTTATTTTATATATCCCTGAGAACCAGTTTCCAATATAGTGTACATTTCATTTTTGTTTATTTTTTTTTTCAGTGTCACAATGTTCGAGGACAAATAGCTGTCTATATTAAAAAAAAACGCTCTGCTGTTTTTTAAGAATCTACTACCAAAAAGCTAGACAAGATCATCCAAATGCCAGAACTCTACGTATGCGGTCCTCTCCAAGGTTTCTCAGAGTCACTGTCACCGACGTCCAACTGGGTTCAGTTTTTCCTTGCCCTTATGTGGGCCCCACCGAGGATGTTGTTGTGGTTTGTGCAGCCCTTTGAGACACTTGTGATTTAGGGCTATATAAATAAACATTGATTGATTGATTGATTGATTTTCTACCGCTGGGGTGCTGGAGTCTATCCCGGCTGCATTTGGGCGGAAGGCGGGGTACACCCTAAACAAGTCACCACCTCATCGCAGAACCAACACAGACAACATTCACACACTAGGGACCACTTAGTGTTGCCATTCAACCTATCTACAGGTGCATTCATGTCTTTGGCGGTGGGAGGAAGTCCAAGTACCCGGAGGGAACCTATGTAGTCATGGGAGGAACATGCAAACTCCTCACAGAAAGACCCCGAGCCTGAGTCTCTCTATGTTATCTGTAAATTAAGTTGGATTAATAATCAGGAGTCAGGACATACAAAATACAGTTGGACCACAGTTAGGTATAACATAATCCAAGTACAGAATATAATTAAATCGCTTTACCACCGGTGAATAAAACCAGTTTGCATTCAGTAATTTGTGACAGAAACAATTAAAAAGTTTATTGGATGTAGTTCTTCAGAATGAATAATGATAACAATGGATTATATTAATATAGTTATTTTTTCTACAGATTCAAAGTATGTGACACTAAGAACACATCCTCCATTCACATTCACACAGTGAATGTGAGCTGCCCTGGTGTAGACTGACGGAAACATGGCTGCCAATTTGCCCCAACAGCCTCACCAACCACCATTAAACATTCATTCACATTCCTACACGAGTGTGAGTGGCATTGGGAGCAAGGTGTGTGTTAAGTGTCTTGTCCAAGGACACAATATCAGTGACTAGGATCGCGGAAGTTGAATTTGTACCGGGAACCCTTGAGTCTCTAAACGGCCGCAATTTAGATACAGTAAGTCAAAGACCATTGTTCATTTGGAGTTTGATCAAAACATTCATGCCAGTAAATGAATATTGAATGGAGGCCACATGTAAAAGAACGAGAGAGGAAATAGTCTTTTTGAGAGCAAAAAATCCTTTAAACATTGTGTTATATACACAAACGTGTACCTGCTTTTTTAGGGGCTTTGTCTTCTTTTTTGGGACAAGGTTGTATAGTCCCATCTTCCTTTTCTTCCTCTTTGTCACTAGGGAAAGCAGTATTTGCACAAAGAAACTTTGGTCACATGAAGTACATTATTATACAATTTATCGACTTCTATGACTGTACAGTTTTTTTGAAACTAGGTATTGGTAATGGTATTACTTTATTTTTAACATGCATAGTTACAATATGGTGCATCAAAAACTTCCATTTTGTTGTAGCAATATGTCGGAAAAAGAGTCGGAATGAGCAGATCTTATTTAATCCTACCACTTTTCCGTATTAGAGCAATTGCGAACACATTTGTTTGTTCACTTCCTGTGCTCAATGTGTAACAAACAAATATCGGAATAACAGAAATAATAATGTTCTCATGAATTGATAGTTGCAAGTTGTGATTTAATTTACATGCATCCATCCATCACCTTATTTAAAGGTGGAATCCTGTAAATGTTAATCAGGATTCCTCTTCTTTGTACTTTGTAAACACTATAAACTTAAACAGTTTCATAAACTGGATTAGATTAGTACATCGTTGAACATCTTTGACGGATCAATTCCAGAATTTCATTCCACATACTGCTAAACTAAAATGTTTTAAGTGGTGTTCGTGCATACAAATGTTTGAAGTTTGATTTTTCCTGAAGGCTATATTTTATCCACTTTTGTGAAGAAAAATATTTTCTACATTCTTGGGTAGCAAGTTAGAGTTTGCTTTGAGCATAATGTTTGCTGTTTTGCAAAATTCACCAAAACATTGGATTTCAATAGTTTTGATTCAATATATAGGGTTGAATGTTCTCGATAGAATAATATACAACGTTGGCTAACAGACCTCTTTATAATGCAGTCAGCGAATAAAACATAATTTTGTAGTTATTTCCCCATATCGTAGCGAGCAGTAATAAGGAGGGATTGTTTGTCCAGAACATACAGTATTTAGCTTTGTATTTTCATGCCAACATATGCTCTATATTTTTATATTCCCAGTTCATTTTTTTAATCTATTTTTTACACCTAAAAATGTCATTTATTTTACCCTGTCAATATCTACTTCATCTATTTGTCTATGTAAATTTCTCCCCTACTTTTACAAAATAGCCTTATTTTAGTTTTACTTGGATTGTTTTTGTCAAACTCCCTCTTTAAATGTATTAAAGGGGACTTGCACTTAATTAATAATTATGAGACAAGAACGTATAATTTTTTGATGGAGGGGAGATTTTAAGGGTGATTAAAAAAAAAGGCTTGCAAGATGCTGCTAATGGGAGTCACTGTTGTAGCCTTCAAAGCTCATATTAAAAAATCCAAAACCTGTAAAGTTGGAACGTTGTGTAAATCGTACATAAAAACAGAATGCAATGATTTGCAAATCCTATTCAACTTATATTTAATTGAAAAAACTGCAAAGACAATATATTTAATGTTTTAACTGAGAACTTTTTTTTGCAAATAATCATTAACTTAGAATTTAATGGCAGCCAAACATTGCAAAAAAGATGGCATAAGGGCATTTTTACCACTGTGTTACACTGTGTTTTTGGGAAATATTTCCCATTCTTGCTTGATGTACAGCTTAAGTTGTTCAACAGTCCGGGGTCTCCATTGAGGTATTTTAGGCTTCATATTTTCAATGGGAGACAGGTCTGGACTACAGGCAGACCAGTCTAGTACCCAAAGTCTTTTACTATGAAGCCACGCTGTTGTAACACATGGCTTGGCATTGTCTTGCTGAAATAAGCAGAAGCATCCATGACAACATTGCTTGGATGGCAAATATGTTGCTTCAAAACCTTCCTTTTACCTTACAGTATTGATGGTGCCTTCACTGATGTGTATGTTACCCATGCTTTGGGGACTAATACACCCCCTTATCCATCACAGATGCTGGCTTTTCAACTTTGCGCCTATAACAATTCGGATGGTTCTTTTCCTCTTTGTTACGGAGGACACGACGTCCACAGTTCCCAAAAACAATTTGAAATGTGGACTTGTCAGACCACAGAACACTTATCCACTTTGCATCAGTCCATCTTAGATGAGCTCGGGCCCAGCGAAGCCGGCAAAGTTTCTGGGTGTTGTTGATAAATGGCTTTCACTTTGCATAGTACAGTTTTAACTTACACTTACAGATGTAACTATGAACTGTAGTTACTGACAGTGGTTTTCTGAAGTGTTCCTGAGCCCATGTGGCAATAATCTTTACACACGGATGTCGCTTTTTGATGCAGTAACGCCTGAGGGATTGAAGGTCCGTAATATCATCCCTTACGTGCAGTGATTTCTCCAGATTCTCTGAACCTTTTGATGATATTACGGACTGCAGATGGTGAAATCCCTAAATTCCTTGCAATAGCTCGTTGAGAAATGTTGTTCTTAAACTCTTTGACAATTTGCTGACGCATTTGTTTACAAAGTGGTGATGCCTAGCCCCATCCTTTTTTGTGAATGACTGAACATTTCATGGAAGCTGCTTTTATACCCAATCATGGCACCCCCCTGTTCCCAATTAGCCTGTTCACCTGCGGAATGTTCCAAGTAAGTGTTTGATGAGCATTCCTTAACTTTCTCAGTCTTTTTGCCACTTGTGCCAGCTTTTTGAAACATGTTGCAGGCATCAAATTCCAAATGAGCTAATATTTGCAAAAAATAAAGTTTTCCAGTTCAAATGTTAAGTATCTTGTCTTCGAGTCTATTTAATTGAATATAGGTTGAAAAGGATTTGCAAATCATTGTATTTTGCTTCTATTTACGATTTACACGTGCCAAATTCACTGGTTTTGGGGTTTGTATTAATTGTGTCAATTGCTCGTTACGTCCATAAACACTGCAGCTGCACACTGTTTTCCTTCGATTAATGCCTTCTATTCTGAGATGTTAGTTCTGTATCAGTATCAGTTGTCTGCAAGCGTTCCACTCATATAGATGAATTTGTGCAATCTGTTGTTAAATAACTTTTTGAGGAATTTAGAAGATTGTCAAAGTTATGAAACAGGTTAGTTTGTAAACTGGTGTTCATCTTCAGTTTGATAAATTGTTTGTTAATTTATTATGTGTCGCTAATTTTTTGAGAGGGGAATTCTCTTCTGTCACATCTGTAAGGAACTACGAGTTGGGATTTATGTCTGTTATTCAAATCCTCAAATCGGCACAGGATATGGAATCTTTTCTTTATTATTTGGTGCAATATTTACAATGTATTTATTGCAGCGTTCAGCTACTTGATTCATATTTTCATTCATAATGTTTTCATCTGAGACATAATGAGGGTAATCCTTCTGAAAACCATTTTTCATGATAGTTAGGATGCCCCATGTTGCTCTCAAGTTGTTTTTGTTCGTATTTAATATCCGACTGTCCTTTTTTATCCACTTTATCGTACGATGCTAGGACAGCTGTTTTTTGTAAGTTTTTATACTTATTTTCTGCCTCTTGGTTTTATAGATGTCATATATAGTTTATTTTCAGCTTTACATACATACATGATTTTTTTTTACCTGAATTATGTTTGGTGGAGGTGATGGCATCTCTTCCTTTGCTATCTTTAGTCTCTGAGGTTGCAAATCCTGCAGAAGTGTGTGTGTTTTCCAGGGGCAACTTGGCTGCTTTCCTCGAAGCCATCTTTAGACAGAAAGCAGTATAAATTAAGCAGAAATATATATGAATACCCCAAATAATCCAACTAAAAAAATCATGATAATCATGTCTAGAAAATTGCTATATATTTCTAATGTATTATTATTATTATTATTATTATTATTATTAATCCATCCATCCATTTTCTACCGCTTATTCCCTTTGAGGTAGCGGGGGGTGCTAGTGCCTATCTCAGCTACAATCGGGCGGGGTACACCCTGGACAAGTCGCCTCCTCATCACAGGGCCAACACAGATAGACAGACAACATTCACAGACACATTCACACACTAGGGACCATTTAGTGTTGCCAATCAACCTATCCCCAGGTGCATGTTTTTGGAAGTGGGAGGAAGCCGGAGTACCCGGAGGGAACCCACGCATTCACAGGGAGAACATGCAAACTCCACAAAAAAAGATCCCGAGCCCGGGATTGAACCCAGGACTACTCAGGACCTTCGTATTTTGAGGCAGACGCACTAACCCCTCTTCCACCGTGAATCCCTATTATTATTATTATTATTATGTGGACACTGACTTTATATATTTGTCGGTCAACATTTTGGGGGCATTGACGAGGACTGACGTTTGGTAATCAGAATGTTATTAGTGATGTGCGTGTCATGAACGCATCGTTCAAAACGTTCTTAAATCGTATTCAAATTGCATCATTATTTTTATCCTGCACTACAACGAGCTAATGCAACGAAATGTTGTTCTTATCTGTATTGTAAAGTTCAAATTTGAATGGCAATAAGAGGAAGTCTATGTCTAATTCTTGTCATCATTACTTGCATGAGGTAACCCACAGGCAAAGAGACAGACATTTTGAGTGGTTTGCAAAAACTGCAACGCCATTAACTATTTTGATAGTGAATATGCAATTGATGGAATGGAATCACATCACATCACAAGACTCGACAGGAAGAAAGTGTGGGGATTAGATCAAATACATGTGATTTGCCTATTAACTGTAAATAAAGGCTACAGTCTATCAAGACAAGGTGAACTTATCTATAACTGTTTATACAATTGTGGAATCAATACTGTTACCTCTAAAAATGTGCAGCATTTACTTTTGCGGGTGTTATGGTGTGTTCCAAATGGAACACACCATAACACCCGCAGACTTTCCAGCACAGATTTGAACTGGAACGCCACTCGAGGTTGGATTTGTGACTCGGAAAGTCGTAACATTCTAATTCAGGCCTGGGCAATTATTTTGATTTGGGGGGCCAAATTTAGAAAAAAATAAATATGTCTGGGGGCGGGTACATCTGATTTTTTGGAACACTAATACAAAACCTCACAAAAATGTCTGATTGAATGCTAAAAACGTTATTGCTGACAGCCTGAAACAACGGAATGGAATGTTGTTGTTTTTTACTGAATGAGACTCTAAGAATGTACATGAAAATAAAGAAGGTGGGATTTACAATATTAACCATGAACGATAAAACACGGAATATTGACAACACATGAACGTCACACCCCCTCTCAATCGACATATTTTACAATCAAGCGAAAAGCAACAAAAATGCAAAAAACAAAGCAGAAAATGAATGCGAAGGGTTAAAAAAAACAACCTACAATCTGATATGTCACAAAGCTTTAGAACATTCTTGTAAAAATCGGTCACTTATATTACCATAATAACTAGTATATAATGCAAACGCGCAGATTCCAACCATTGAAACACTTTGTATGGTTTAAGACTTACGGTCATTTGAAAACATCAATGCACATCATAATGGAAGCTATAATTTTGATCTTAAAGATCTAAAAAAAAATATTTGGGAATGTCCAGTGGGCCAGATTGAAAAAGCTTAATGGGCCACATGCGGTCCTCAGGCCTTATTTCGCCCAGGTCTGTTTTTATAACTAATTATCATTAGGTTATGCATATGCGCTTTGCAATGAGAGAATGGATTCACGTTGGTAAGTGACGCTAAGTCAGTAATTAACATCATCACCAGTTGTATATTTCAAAGAGCATGAGTAGATCCTTACCTCAGCACCAAGCGGACTTGAAAGGGTTTTTTCAACTGATACAGCCTGATCAACTCCAGCACTGGGTTTTTGGTTTCCTGAGGTCCCCGTAGATTCGGCAGCTACTTTCTTCTCCCCAGATGTGCATGGCAACAGGTTACCGGAAAACCCCAACTTTTTTACAGACGAGCTTCCAAGTCGTTTGCTACGGTTAAATATTGGATCACTGACAATGTGGATAGTAGTTGCCTTATCTTGTTTGTCATTATGTCGGATTTTAGTTACGACGGCGGTCCCAATATTGTCGGCAAGACCTCTTTTGGGTCCAGAACCTTCAGGGGCTCCATTGTGATCCATGGTTATCTGTTTGTAACAAATATACTCATTCAATGTACACATGCACCACACCAAATAACGTATCAATAACTGATATACATTAGCACAAAAGTGAAATACTATGACAAAACGACACAAACATGGGCGGACTAAAAATGACATTTGAAACACAATCTTACAGTTCACGAAGCTGAAAAAGTTGCTCCGCGATTCAAAATTAAGTAGCTTTGGACTTTTGACTAGCTTTGAGTCAACACCATGATTCTCTAAAAGCAGTGAAGTGTCCTGGTAAAGAATAATTGCGACGGTTTTGTACAAGACGGAACTCTGCACTTCCGCTCCCAAACGTAAAATAAGCACGCCACAGCTCCTTCATGGGCTGATTTTCGGTTTTAAAAACAGGTCCCAGTAAACAAGGAAAATAAAAGTTATTTTTACTTACAAAAATTTACTTTTCGAAGAGTTGTCTGTCCACTCGGGATAATCGTGCCAAAGTAAAACACTCAAAGAATACATACGCCAGCCTACGGGCGGCGCTGTCATCATACCACAGCAGAAGACACGGAGCTGAACTGCGTGTATTCTAGGGCTGGGCGTATCGATAGTATCGATACTTGGTGAGTATCGGTATCGTATCGATACGGGCGTGATGGTATCGATACTTCACCAAATTAAGCAAATCATTTCGATTTAAAAAAAAATGTGAGCGCAACGCAGCGCTCCTCACCACTCCACCCTCCTCCCTAGTGATGGGTCACGAACGAGATTTAAAAACACTTTAAAAATTCATCTTAAACCCAAAATGAAATAAATACAATTGTAACAAACAGTTCAGGGTGTCCCTCCAGTGTTGCCGTAAGGCTGTGACGTAAGAGGTCTATATAAAGGCGGGTTGTTGAAGAAGGTGATAGATGGGTATGGAGATAGGTGTAAAGAAGGGAACAATAAAGTGGTGGAGACCGGACCTGCTCTCATGACTCCCTTTTATTATTTTATTTTATCAGTACCCAAATTATGCGAACCCAGGACACTCGGCTACATTGGTGGCAGCGGTGGGATTATTTTAACTGCTGTGTTGAAAAAAAAAAGAAGAAAGTTTTACACGGGACACGTGAGTTTCGAGTTAGCTGATAAGCTTCCCGGCCATTTTGCGGACACGTGGTGTGGTGACCACGACTCTTTTTAAGCCCGGAGGCGCTGTTTGACGGACACTCACACGGCATGGATGTCGAAAGTGGACTTTTTGTTTTGTGTAACCGCTCCTTTCGCCGACGGAGGGAGCCGACTGCAACCAGGAGCTGGTGAGGATTTTCGGATCCTCCCAACTCGTCCCGTGGGAGACTGGGAGCAGCTTTTAAACAAAGACAATGGACCGGTTCGGGGCCAACTTGTCGGCGGGTGTGCGTGCTCCGGGGGAGAGCGTGGAGGTGTTTGCTGCGGGCGTGGCCCGGCTGGTTGCGGAGGCGTTCCCGCGGTCTTGCTGCTGGCCCTTCGCGCTGAGAGACCGCCGACGGTGGCGTGAGAAGTACAGAGCGTGTCGGACCCGTCGGTGCCCTTAACGTCCCCGTGGGCGGGTCCCAGGTTTGTTGGACGTTCTGGATGTGGCCCGGAGGTTCCCGTGGGGGCCCCAGGGTGTTTCCCCTTCAATTAGACTCTGTATGTTGCTTGAAAAAAAAAAAAGGACGTGCACCACTGGCTATAACCCCAAGTCGGATGGCATGATGGAGCGTCATAAACGAACTATCTCACAAACGGACTATCTCGCAGGGGGTGACAGGGGTAACCTCCTGCGCACCATCGGACTATCTCGCAGGGGGTGACAGGGGTAACCTCCTGCGCACAATCGGACTATCTCGCAGGGGGTGACAGGGGTAACCTGCGCACCATCGGACCATCTCGCTGGGGGCGACCTCCTCCACATAATTGAACTATCTTACAAATGGGGCGATTGGAGTGACATCCTTCGCATCTGGGAGTTTTTGCATGTTTTGAGGGGCCAGTGTGTTAGCCTATGCAATACGGTGTAAAAAAATATATTGTTGATTTATTGTGAATTTTGAATTTTTGTTTCTTTTCTCTGTTCTATTTCCCCTTGTTTGTTACCTATTTTGTTTGTGATGAAACGGGGACGTTTCTAATTGAGGGGGGGACGTATGTAACAAACAGTTCAGGGTGTCCCTCCAGTGTTGCCGTAAGGCTGTGACGTAAGAGGTCTATATAAAGGCGGGTTGTTGAAGAAGGTGATAGATGGGTATGGAGATAGGTGTAAAGAAGGGAACAATAAAGTGGTGGAGACCGGACCTGCTCTCATGACTCCCTTTTATTATTTTATTTTATCAGTACCCAAATTATGCGAACCCAGGACACTCGGCTACACAATTAACATGACGCTTGGTGCGTTCGCGCACACACCAGGGGCGTCGCCAGACATATTTCACTGGGGCACGTGCCCCACTGTTGATCTGTAGTGCCTTAGTATAAATTTCACCAATAAAAAAAAAAGCTTCAGAGTTTTAAGTCTACATAACATAGACAACAGCGCACATACTACTTAGTATGGTAATTGCTTGCTACTGTATTCACTCCACTAACAATTAGCACATGGCTACTTAATATGGTAATTTATTCACGTGTGGATCGAGACAGGTTGAGAGAGAGAGAGAGAGAGCGGCGATGAGGTAGGTAACGTTAGCCAACAACAATTTGTTAATTACATTATTTTGATTTTGATTTGACTCAAACCGTAACTCCTAGATGGATATCAGAAAGTTATTCGCCCGCAGCAGAGTAGAAGCACCGAGGAATGAGAGATGTAAGTGAAGTCCTAGCTAGCTAGGCAACATCATTGTCTTAAGTTGATGCTAAGTTAGCTAACGTTATTCCTTGTATCAAGACAAACATATTAATTTGCTGTACGAGCTGTCGGGGGAATTTCTAATGAACATGAAACATAGTGTTGGTTATTGTCTGCTGGTTCTGCATCAATGATTATTTGGAGTAAGCATGTGTGAGTTGAGTGCTTCTGAAATGGTTTATCTTCAGGAAGAAAAACATTTTTCCATATCATCAAGTTGTGAGCCAAATTTTTAAATCATTCAAGTTTATTTCACAGAAAAATAGCACAGTAGACTTGTCTTGTTAATCGGTGTGACTTTGACTAAAATAATCGTGTTTTGTCACCAGAAAAATGGCTACAGCTAAAGCATCTGGTTTTGTATCCAGAAAAATTAGTAACATTTCTGTATTTGTTTTCAGAAAGATGGCTGAAAATATCGGGTTTTGTTGCCCCATTTAGATTTGTTTTTAAATATATTTCCATGTCTGTCCTGAGTCCTCCTCCAACTTGTTAGTCGGTTTGCCTTTTGCTAAAATACTCACTAATAGTCACTAGAAACAAGGCTAAAATAATCTGGTTTTGTTGCCACAATTTGATTTTTTTCTCCCTAAACTTTTTTTTTTCATGCACACAGTTGACTGCGACTCACTGAAAATGACACACAATCCACTTTTATGTGACGACCCACCAGTTGGAAACCACTGGTCAACTGTATAACAGTTACTGTAATATTTCCATGTTCGTCCAGAGTGATTGACCACTTTGCAAAAATGAAAACGAGACGTTACAGTTTACTTCTCAGAAAATGATTCCCTGAACAGACACACAACAGTTGTTCATTTATTGTACTACTGTGGCTTTATTGTTTTGTGTATATTTTATGGTTTTGTGTATCTGAAATAGGATTAGCCACATTCCCATAAATGGAAATTAAATAATATAAAAGAACCCAGGTGCTTTATTTTTTGTTTTACTTTTGTAGATGTTAAATTTGCAGATGATTACTGCAATATATATTTCAAAAAGATTCATTGCTCTTCCTTTTTGCTTTTACCAGTAGCAGTTTAGAAGTCTGGAGTAAAAAAGTGCACAAGTAGGTCAAATGCATTAGTTAATTTCAGGTGGTTAATCAAAGAGCCATACAACATAATCTGATATGATTTCATAGTTTAAAGCACTATTTATGTATTTTTTATGATAAATAAGTGCTAAAAATGTTTTTGCTTGTGCGCTTTGCACGCTCACATGAAGTATTTGTGCCCCAGGTGTCCCCCAGTACAGTATTAGGTCTAGTGACGCCTCAGGCACACACATCAGTATAATTCGCTCCGAGGTTCACTCGGACACGCACACACACGCGTGCGTTTCCAGTGCGACTTAATGTCTTGGTTGTAAACTGTAAAGTATTTTATTGCACTAAAATAACGATAAGAATGTCTCAGTTCTTTTGTTTTGTGTTCATTTTTACAACTGTTTAATAACTACTGTTTTCTTTTTTACTTAAGTTATTGTGTGTTGTGAGGCGACTAGCCAAGTTCAGTATTTGTTTTCACCTTATTTGCACTATTTACTTTATTGTAATTGATATTATTACTTTTTTATTTGAATTTCTCAGTTGTTTTGTTTTGTGTTCATTTTTACAACTGTTTAATAACTAGTGTTTTCTTTTTTACTTAAGTTCTTGTGTATTGTGAGGCGACTAGCCAAGTTCAGTATTTGTTTTCACCTTATTTGCACTACTTACTTTATTGTAATTGATATTATTACTTTTTTATTTGAATTTCTCAGTTCTTTTGTTTTGTGTTCATGTTTACAACTTTGTTCAATAACTAGAGTTTTTTTATTTACCTTAACTGTTTGTGTGTTTTGAGGCAACAAGCCAGGTTCAGTAGTTGTTTGCACCTTATTTGAATTACTTTATTGCTATTGATATTACTTTTGTAATAAATATTTTATTTTTGACTTAAATCGTTGTCCTGTGTTGTATTATTATCATAATCAATTAATAAAGGCAAAAGTACGAATTTGTTTTTCAAAAGTATCGATACCCCGAAGTCCCCCCCATCAGAAGACGTCACTTCCGGTATCGGTATTTTTATGCAACATACTTTTACTTTTACTTCAGTATATTTATAGAGAAGAAACGCTACTTTTACTCCGTTCCATTTATCTACATTAAGCTCGCAACTCGCATTTTTTTGATCGATCTAATAATGTTTTATTTGGTTAATGACAGAGCTTCAAAGTAGAATCCACGCATGCCTGCGTTTCACCAATCACATGCAGTCACCGATGACGTTGGACCAATCAAACAGAGTTAGGCGGTCACTGACCGTAATACGTAAAACCCGACTTAAAAATGTTGACAAACTTTTTGGGGTGTTACCATTTAGTGGTCGATTGTACGGAATATGTACTGTACTGTGCAATCTAATAATAAAACTTTCAATCAATCAATCAAAAGTGTAAAGGAAAAAAGACACTTTTTTATTTCAACCGTACTTCCCGTCAAAAGCCTAAAGACTGATCGCACAGTTCCTGTCTTCACAATAAAAGCGCCACTCCATCGCTCCTGCCTTAACAAAATAAGAATCTCCGAAAGCCAGCGCAAACAAGCTAGCAAGCTACGGAGTTGGCCGCCAATGTATTTCTTGTAGAGTGTATAAAAACGAATATGGAAGCTGGACAGATAAATTGCCAAAAACCAACGACTTTCATGTGGTATTAGACAGAAAAGAGGAACTTTTTTCTCCTCCATTTGAAAACGCGGACGTCTGATTCCAATCAATGCAAGTCATCAGAATCAGGTAATACACCAACTTATATTCTTGTCTTCATGAAAGATAGGAATCTATATGTTAAACATGCATGTATATTCATTAAAACGCCTTCAACATGTGAACAAAAACGGCAAAATAAATAAATATAAATTATATACTGTATATATAAATGTATGTATATATATATATATATATATATATATATATATATATATATATTTATTCATATGATGTGTGTGTGTATAAATGATTTGTGTGTGTATGTATGATATGTGTGTGTATAAATGATTTGTGTGTATATGTATATATGAGGTAGATCACCTCGACTTGGTCATTTACTAAGTAATTGATAAACGTTGAAAAACTTATTGGGGTGTTACCATTTAGTGGTCAATTGTACGGAATATGTACTGTACTGTACAATCTACTAATACAAGTTTTAATCAATCAATCCAATCAATGAATGCCTACTGAGGCTATGGTGCTGTTAAGTTATTGTGGCTCAATGTGCCATTTTTTTATTTTATTTTAATGTACTATTATTTAATAGGTTCAAATCCCACCTAGTACTAACCTTGTCACGTCCGTTGTGTCCTGAGCAAGACACTTCACCCTTGCTCCTGATGAGTGCTGGTTGGCGCCTTGCATGGCAGCTCCCTCCATCAGTGTGTGAATGTGTGTGTGAATGGGTAAATGTGGAAGTAGTGTCAAAGCGCTTTGAGTACCTTGAAGGTAGAAAAGCGCTATACAAGTACAACCCATTTATCATTTTAGTTGCTTAAGAGATATTCCTGGCTCTGAATTTGCTCATTGCTATTTTTATGTTTTTCTGCATTATTTGTTGCCGTAATCAGGTTACTCATCAGTTACTCAGTACTTGAGTAGTTTTTTCACAACATACTTTTTACTTTTACTCAAGTAGATATTTGGGTGACTACTCCTTACTTTTACTTGAGTAATATATCTCTAAAGTAACAGTACTCTTACTTGAGTACAATTTCTGGCTACTCTACCCACCTCTGATTTATATTCATTCAGTCATTACTTAAACAAGTGGAGTTACTGTTCTTTAAAAATAAAATAAGAGTTTTAGAAATGGATGCCTGTAACCTTTATACATTTATAATCATGTATGCATACATTTTGTGGACAGAGAAAGTAATATATGAACACAATTATTATATTAAAAAAAACACTGTAAATTTCATTTCTGATAAAGAAATGTCTGTTTCCGCAAAACAGCTGTTGAGTTTTGGTCAGCCAAGTTCGATTTGCACAAATGACATAATACTTATTAACCTATACAGTATTTTTTTATCACCTTTGATGCACACAACATACACAGTGACTTTTGGTTTGATTACAAAAAATCATTATGTTGGCTTGTTTATAAAGAACATAATCAATTCACAAGCTTTTGTACAATAGCAAGAGAAAATACAAAATCAAGAGGAAAAGTAATGAGTTCGGAATTAATAATAATACACTTATTTGTTTACAGCAAGGTGTCCAAAGTGCAGTCCGAGGGCCATATTTGGCCCACAGTTAATTTTTTAACTGGCAATATATATATAAACACACATAAACACACAGACACACACACACAATATAATATGTATATAATAATGAAACAATACTAATAAATAAACTATAGAATGGTGTGTGACAAAATCCAAGAGTGTGTATGGTGTGTAGGAATTAATTGCTGTGTGGTACCGTAATGATGAGTGAGGAATCCAAAGGGGTTAGGCAGAGAAGGTCCGTGTCCAAGCGGGAGGTCGAGATCCAAGAGGCAGTCCAGGCAGCAGGGGGAGAAATGAGGAATGACGAGATGCACAGCTCGACAAGTGGAACAAAGGACGACAAGGGAAAACGTAAGACCATACAAACACGACAGAGGAAAACACAAAGAGCGAAGCAAGGTTTGCATAAAACAGGATAATAGCTTATGAGACATCAACAGAAGATCACGTTCTGGCGAGGGAAGGCTGAACCTTTCATTAGCGCTAGGTGCGTAGATTGTCGGCGATTGATTGCAGGTGCTCGCTGACGCCAGTCTGACGCGCACTTTGCGAGCTCTCAGAGCCGTGAAAGACATATTGTAAAGACCCATCCATCCATTTCTACCGCTTGTCCCTTTTTTGGGGGGTTGCAGGGGGTGCTGGAGCCTATCTCAGCTGCATTCGGGCGGAAGGCTGGGGTACACCCTGGACAAGTCGCCACCTCAGACAGACAGACAATATTCACACCCACATTCACACACTAGGGCCACTAGTGTGTGAATTGGCAACACTTTAGTGTCAACCTATCCCTAGGTGCATGTTTTTGGCGGTGGGAGGAAGCCGGAGTACCCGGAGAGAACCCACGCAGTCACGGGGAGAACATGCAAACTCCAGACAGAAAGATCCCGAGCCCGAGTTTGAACTCAGGACTTCTCAAGACCTTCGTTTTGTGAGACACATACCCTAACCCCTGTTACACCGTGCTGCCCTGTTGTAAAGACAAAATGAATTGATTATTATATGTGGGTGTTTTGTTCAAATAGCTTGGCATATATTGACCCACATTGGATTCGTTTTAGTATCTTTATTGGACAAAATGTATCGGATTGGCCCACGCAGCCTTTAGATTTTCAGCCAATGGCCCTCGATGGAAAAAGTTTGGACAACCCCGCTTTAAAGGGTCCACTGAAAAACATTTTGTTACCTAATCTTAATGCGAGATTTAGGGCTAGGCCTGACTTGTCACGCAATATAGCAAGTCAATGGATGACTGTAATTTGATCGCTGGTTACCAATTATTGATGACAAAGGCCACATTTCATATTACCTGTTATGGCCCGGACGCACACTGTAGAAATTAGTGACACACACACGGCTGTCCACTTCAGTGGTGTAAACTTTACTGAATCAACTGCGCATGCTCCGAACATTCATACATAAACAACTCCTGATGCCCATCTCCCATTCTCCGATGTACAACAAGGAATGAACAATCATTGCAATTATTTGTAAAAAAAAGCATCACCATTTATAATGAATCAACCTAACACCCTATAAAGGCATTATGTAAGAGAATTGCATAACAAATTCCTTACCATCCTCATTTCTCCCTGAGAAAAAACAAACAAAAAAAACAACAACAACAGAGTTGCCAAGTTTCAATAAAACAGTAATTGCCTTTTTAGGCTTCAACATTATACAAGATCCATCCATCCATTTTCTACCGCTTATTCCCTTTCGGGGTCGTGGGGGGCGCTGGCGCCTATCTCAGCTACAATCGGGCGGAAGGCGGGGTACACCCTGGACAAGTCGCCACCTCATCGCAGCATTATACAAGATGTGTTTTGTTATGTCCTGCCCTTTCACGAGACATAGTCTTTAAGCCACCCTGCCCACTTGGAGCACCTCTTGCTTTCGGTGTCTGGGTTAGCTGCTCTCTGATTGCTTCACCCTCTGTTCTGTGTTCCTTTTGTGGGGTTGGTGGCTCTTGTGGAGCCGACGGTGGCTGGGGCTGTGGTTCAGGGAGAGCCTGAAGGTGAGCCCTGTTTTTCCTCACCTCCTCTGCTCCAGTGTCGACTACATAGGAGCGTGGCGTGTCGGCCTTCCTGATCACTGTAGCTGTTTGTTTTGAGGGATATATCCATACTGACTGTCCAGGCCTCAGCTCAGGCTTTTGTGTGGCCTGGTGTCTGCTGTCAAAGTTCAGAGCCTGTATGCATTTCAGCTGATAGTCCTTTTTCTCGAAGGCCTTTGTTCTGGACCGCTGTGGTTTGAGGTTGGATGGGGCTTGTGGTGCCGGCGAGCGGAGATGCCTTCCCATCAGGAGCTTATTTGGTGACAGCCCATGGGGCAATGGTGTGACTCTATATGCTAACATTGCCCTGTATGGGTCCTCCTCATTCTTAAGTAACAACGATTTCACCGTCTTGACAGCCCTCTCCGCCTCCGTTACTCTGGCTGAAATAACGGCTACTAGTCACGTGCGAAAAGTCATAACCTCTGGCGAAAGTTGGCTACTAGTCACGTGCGAAAAGTCATAACCTCTGGCGAAAGTTGTGAACTCTGCTGATGAAAATTGTGGACCATTGTCACTCCGTAGCTCCTCTGGGACTCCATTGCCTGCAGAAAATACCTTTAAATGTATTGATAATCCCCTTGGATGTGGTAATTGGGGTTTTCTCAATGTCAATGTATCTCGAATAATAGTCCACTGCTAACAGGTAGGAGCTGCCTTTCAGGTAAAACATATCCACTCCCAGGGGCGCTGGGGCAGTGCTGATGGGATCATGGGCTCAGAATGTTGTGATTGGCTCTTAATGCATGTTACACACTGTGCCACCATTTTAGTGATTTGACTCGTTATGCCCAAACAACACACTGACTGCTCGCTCACACAGCAAGATACTCCTATATGGATCCGCCTTCAAGACGCCCAACCCGCGTTACTGTCACATTCGTTTTGGCTCCTCCTAGAGAATCTCCTCTGCCTTTGAAAATTGTACTAAACGGCTATGGGCCGCCCCGAGGATCGGCCCCGCCCACTCAGAGACTGAGCGAATCTGTTCCGCGGAGGACGTGAACGCGCGCAGCAATCGACCAAGATCTTGACTTTGCTGTGAGACGAACGTAAGTATTTATTGATTTCTTGCTACATTCACAGTAAATATCGGCGCTTTTGTGTTTTCATCATCAATTATATGATTGTAATGACGTTGCCTGATATTAAGACTAAGTGTTATGTCCTCAGTTTCACCTACATGCTTATTTAGGTGTCTTAATTTAATAATAATCAGGCAACACGTTTTAACTCAATGCCTCGGATCACTCCCGTTTATTAACAACCTCGAGAGTTCAACTCTCCCCCGCTCTCGTGGCGTCACACACTGAACACAGGCTACGGTGGCTCGAACATGACAAAACAGTACATGACATCCCTCCTTTCCTTAGAAATAAACTTCAGGTTATTTTCAATTGTCAACTATAAACCTTAGGGAGTATTCAAAACATTTCTTATTAAACACATACTCAAATATTCTGTATGTCTTCTCTGTATTCTCAACCATGCATCAATTCAATTTCAGTCAAGAAACATATCATACTGTAAACTTGCTTTGACCTTACTTTGAAGTTGTTAATTTCACATTACAACATCACACAATATTGTCACTAAACTTGACTCAAACATTTCTCCCTTTTCTTTTTTTTTTTTTTTTAATGTTACTACTACATCACCAGACCGTAACAAGATAAAAGTCTATGTCATCACATAGTCTGCCAGCTTCTGTGGCAACCGTATCTTCCTCGAAGGCCTTTGTGTGTCTTGGGTGTCATGGCTGGTGATACTCTGTTCTGCGCGTTGAGCAGGTTGTGTCTCTCTGTTTATTGTGGAGTCCTCAACGTCCTGGGATGCATCCATTCTGGTGGGTGTATCATGAGAGTTGTTGTATCGTTTCACAAATGTTGTATTCCTGGTGTATCTGGCTCCCGTTGGAGACTCAACAACTACTTGGTTTCCTGATTTGCTCACCACCTTATGTGGCGTTGTGTGGAAAGGTGTGGTAAGTTTATCAGTCTTTTCTTGTCTCACCAGGACAGTGTCACCAACATTGACGTCTGAATATCTGGCTCCACGGCGTTCGTCTGCATAGATCTTGGATTGTCCTTTTTGTTCTGCGTCTCTGTCTCTGACTTCCAGATCAGCGTGTCCTGCTGCTGTGATGCTTGGCAACTTCCCTCTCATTTTTCGGTTGAAAAGCAACTCAGCGGGGCTCTTCCCCGTGGTTGTGTGATCGATGCTCCGGTATACTGTGACATATTTTCTGAGTTCTCGCCTCCAATCAAGTCCATCTGAAACAGCGATGCGAATCCTCTTCATCAGCGAAGCATTTTGACGTTCCACCTCACCGTTTGCTTGCGCCCATCGTGGTGTCGTTTTTAAGTGCTTAATGCCGTTGGTGTCACAGTACTCACTGAATTCCTCTGATTTAAACTGAGGGCCCTGATCTGACCTCAACGTGATGGGCAGTCCATGTCGACCGAAAATCGTCTCAAGACTATCTATCACCTTTGATGTAGTTGTGGATTTTAACACGTCATATTCATAATAACGGCTGTAGTAATCAACTACAACTAGAATTGATTCAGCTGTCGGTAGGGGTCCGAGTAGGTCGATTGCAACATCTTGCCAAGGCCCCTCCGGTAACTGTGTGGGTCTCAAAGGTTCTGCTGTATCCGGGCGAGCAACAATTTGGCAACCATGGCATGATTTACAATGTCTCTCCGCTGCTTTGTCCATAGCTGGCCACCAGACTTTGCTCCTGAGGTGCTGTTTGGTACCAACAACTCCCAAGTGTCCTTCATGAGCTAGTGAGAGAGCGCGTGCCCGCAGTGCTTGTGGTAGCACGATACGTGTCCCGCGTAGAACCAGTTGTCCTATCACACATAACTCACTAGCAACAAGAGCATATGCTGTGCACTTTTCAAAGTGTCCACTAGCGATGGCTTTACGCACCTCACACAGCTCTTCATCATGGGCTGACGCTTCCTCAACCTCACGGGTTGTCAGTGCGCTGGGTGTCGCGCTCACTGCCACAAATCTCACATATTCATCGGATCCGTGTGCATGTTTCTGTTTCAGTACGCTGTTTCCTAGTAGACGTGATAACGGGTCTGCTATGTTCTTTTTCCCCGATATATGTATTACTTTAAAATCATAGGGCTGTAGCCTTAGAACCCATCGCTCTATACGAGCACATGGTTTTGAACGTGGATTATAGATAGATTCTAAAGGTTTATGGTCTGTAACCAGATCAAACTGTCTACCATATACGTATGGGTGTAACCTCTCACAGGCCCATACAAGAGCTAGGGCCTCTTTTTCTGTCTGAGAATACCTACGTTCGCAATCAGTTAGACCTCGACTGACGTAACATATGGGAACATTCTCTCCCTTCTGGCTCTGTATTAACACTGCTCCTAGCCCCACTGGACTAGCATCTGCGATGATCTTGGTTGGTGCATCTTTGTTAAAGTAAGCAAGTGTCCCTGCTTTGGCTAAGCCCTCTTTCAGCGCCTCAAACGCTTTTTTCTGTTCGGGACCAAATTCAAAAGTAGTGTCTTGTCTTGTCAGACGTCGCAGTGGCTCTGACAATGTTGCAAATTGTGGAATAAATCTGCTGCTGTAACTCACAAGTCCAAGGAAGCTTCTCACTTCTGATGCATTTTCCGGCTCTCTTGCCTCGCTCACAGCTCTCACTCTCTCCTCTGTTGGACCGATTCCCTTTTCAGACAGCAGAATTCCCATGAAGATCAGCCGATCCATGTTGAACTGACACTTGTCAGAATTCAATGTTAGTCCACATTCCTCCAATCTTCTCAAAACTGCATGTAGTCGCTCGTTGTGCGTTACTTCATCCTTTGCGTGAACTATGACATCGTCCGAGATGTTCTCCACCCCTTCTATACCAGCAAGTGCGGCAGCAATTTCATGTTGGTACTGTTCGCTGGCTGAAGACACGCCGAAAATAAGTCTTTTGTATCTGCACACTCCATTGTGGATGGCGAATGTGGTAATACCACGTGATTCTGGGGTCAATTCGAGTTGGTGGTAGCCCCACTTCAAGTCCAGTTTGCTGAACACCACTGATCCATTCATCCCCTGTAGTAGTTCATCCACTGTTGGAATAGGGTATCTCTCTCTGATGATTGCAAGGTTTGCCTGTCGCATATCTAGACACAGTCTGATTTCAGAGTTTGCCTTGGGTACGATGACCACTGGGTTTACCCATGGTGTTGGTCCATCGACCGGTTCTATAATGTCTAGATCTAAGAGTTCTTTCATTTTAGCCTCCACAGGTGCTCGTAAGTTAAAGGGTATACGCCTGAGTGGCTGTGCTACTGGTGTCACCTCTGGGTCTATGTGTAGTTTTATCTGTTTTGTTTTCAGCTTTCCTACCCCCTGAAATACAATCGGGTATTGGTGCTGAAGGGACTGTTTCAGGTCTGTGACTGCTGATATGTTGGCCCCTATTTTCAGTATACCTAGTTTCATGGCTAATTCTTTTCCAAGTAGAGGTTCCCCATTGCCTCTGATTACTATGAACTCTGCTTGTTCACTACGCTCTCCTATTTTTACTTGGCATGTGAACGCCCCTTTAATAGGTAAAGGTTGGTTAGATGAGTAAGAGAATAGTTTTCTCTCTGATTTTGGGATATAAGAGTGACATTTTATTTTCTCTGCTTTTAATCCCTGCCATGTCTTTTCATCTATCACATTACATGTAGCTCCAGAATCAATAAGCATCTTCAAGCTAACTCCTCCCACATTCATGTTAAGCCTCTCTGACCTGTTAGTGTCATTTAGCATAAAAGCATAATCATGTTGCTCTGTCTCTATGTTATGCACTTTTTCTTTTCCCGTTGCACCTTTTGTTTTGCATTGTTTGGCAAAATGGTCTTTACCGTTACATTTGCGGCATGTTTGACCGCGTGCGGGACATTTAGGATCCCTCCCAAAGTGATCAGCATGTCCGCACCGGTAGCAAGTTTTGTCTGTTTTCTCTCTGTCCATGTCAAATTTTCCTTGTCCTTTCTTCTGATATTTCCCTCCTTTCTGTGTGACGCGGTTCACAGACGCCTCTACTCTCTCACCTTTTCCAGACATTTCCGCCATTTGTCCCTCAATTCGCTCACATTGTGCTGCCAGTTCAAGTGTGCGAGCGAGCACTAACCCATGTCCTTCTTCCAGCAGTTTACGGCGAATATAGCTCGATGTGCATTTGCTAATGATAGCATCTCTAATTTGATCGTCTGCACCTGCACCAAAACTACAGTCCTTAGCAGCACGTCTTAAACGTGTGGAAAATTGTTGTACAGTCTCACTTGGATTTTGTGTAATTTTGTGAAATGTCTGGTGGGCGAAAGTGGCGTTTACTTGTGGCACGAAGTATTCATTCAAAGCAGCAACAGCGTCATCATAGTCTGCTGCACCTCCAGTGTTGTCCAGCGTGCAGAAGATGTCCTGTGTGTCCGGTCCTGCATGATGCAAAAGAAGTGCTCTCCGCCGCTGTTTCACGAAGTCATCTGTGTCTTCTGTGATAATGAGACCTTTTCCATCAGCAAACAGTTCAAATGACATTAGCCATCTTGTCCACCGCGGTCCCAACGTCGCCGGGTCGGAGTAGCAATCAAACGCAGACAGGCTCGTCTTCTCCATGCTAATGCTATGCTAATGCTATGCTAACGCTAGCAGCAACTTCTGTTACACTTCAGATTAAACTGTGATATGCTGGCGTTATCTCACTTGGCTTGCAGGCTCTGTGCATCACTCGTCGCCATTGTTATGTCCTCAGTTTCACCTATATGCTTATTTAGGTGTCTTAATTTAATAATAATCAGGCAACACGTTTTAACTCAATGCCTCGGATCACTCCCGTTTATTAACAACCTCGAGAGTTCAACTCTCCCCCGCTCTCGTGACGTCACACACTGAACACAGGCTACGGTGGCTCGAACATGACAAAACAGTACATGACACTAAGTAAAACTTTATATCCTGTAAAAAAAAAGGTTTTTTTATTTAAAATGGAATAGCAATTTTGGCAGATTATGTTATAACATAGTCTGCCGAAATTGATATGGTAGTTATTAGGTAAAGTTAAGTTAAGTAAAGTTTCTTTGCTGTATTTGTCTTGATGCGACGTACGCCAGCAAGCTGCGGCTCGCGTCGAGTCGAGATAAAAAAAAGGAACACAAGATGTTAGCACGTTGTCTCTCGATCGTTTTGTTTTTTTATAAACGTTTTGGTTGTCGCTCTAAAAGTATTCTATAAGAATACACACCGTCTGTGACTTGTTGTTAACGCTTGCGGGTTAAATTCCCCAGATTATGGTTGTTAAATTGTTGGGAAAAAATGGACTTTTATGCTAAATGCTGCCGCTAGCATTAAGCTAATTAGCTTAATGCTAGCGGCTGTGTTTAGTTCGCTTGTATTACCTTAGTTAGCTTAATGGTAGCGGCCTCATTTAGCATAAAAGTCCGTTTTTTTACAACAATTTAACAACCATAATCCGGGAATTTACCCCACAGGCTTATCAACAAGTCACAAGACAGTGTGCATTCTTATAGAATGCATCCATCCATCCATCCATTTTCTTCCGCTTATTCCCTTTATGGGGACGCGGGGGGTGCTGGCGCCTATCTCAGCTACAATCGGGCGGAAGGCGGGGTAGACCCTGGACAAGTCGACCTAATCGCAGGGCCAACACAGATAGACAAACAACATTCACACTCACATTCACACACTAGGGCGCCAATTTAATGTTGCCAATCCAGGCTCGGGATCTTTCTGTGTGGAGTTTGCATGTTCTCCCCGTGAATGCGTGGGTTCCTTCCGGGTACTCCGGCTTCCTCCCACTTCCAAAGACATGCACCTGGGGGGGATATAGAATGCAATAACATATTATTTATTAACTCTGGACTATTGAAACTTCAGGAGCTAGTAAAGCTACAGACATTGTGTGTCATGTTTAAGGCTAAAAGTAAAACATTACCAGCAAATTTACAAAAATGTTTGTCATTACTTTTGAGACTACAGAGCATAGAAGAAAAGGTCATTTCAAACAGCAATATTCAAGGACAACTTTAAAACAAATGTGTACATCAATGGTGGGGGTAAAACTGTGGAATTCTCTTTACAATGAGATAAAAGATTGTAGAAATATATTCCAATTGAAAGAAATATATAAATGACAGAACAATAAGATCATATGGACAGCCATAGGTGTTTACATTTTGCTTTTTATTTATTATTTCACTTATTTTTTGTCTGGTTTTGTATTTGCTTTGTATCATTCCGTGAGGTGTAAATTATTATTATTATTTCCTCTGTTTGGTTTATAGTTTATGAAGTTTTGCACTTGTTGTGTTTCTCTTGTGTTTTTGATTGTTTCATTACATTTGGATGTATTTGTTGGTTTAAATGATATCCATGACAATAAGATTTTTCTTCATCTTGCTCCTTCTCAGGCATTGTTGTGTGAATTTAAAATTGTATAATTGAGGTATAATTGTCAATCGATCAAAGATCCACATCAATGAAGGAAATGAATAAAAATGAAATGAAAGTTATTACGGTGTTTCCTGGTCTCGTGAGTTTGTGCACGGGCCAAAAACTCCGCTGCGTGTCTGTGTGGACATCTTGTGTGCCGCTGTGGTATTAATATGAGTGTGTATTATCCATCCATCCATCCATTTTCTACCGCTTATTCCCTTTCGGGGTCGCGGGGGGCGCTGGCGCCTATCTCAGCTACAACGGGCGGAAGGCGGGGTACACCCTGGACAAGTCGCCACCTCATCGCAGGGCCAACACAGATAGACAGACAACATTCACACTCACATTCACACACTAGGGCCAATTTTAGTGTTGCCAATCAACCTATCCCCAGGTGCATGTCTTTGGAGGTGGGAGGAAGCCGGAATACCCGGAGGGAACCCACGCATTCACGGGGAGAACACGCAAACTCCACACAGAAAGATCCCGAGCCTGGATTTGAACCCAGGACTGCAGGATTTCTTTCTTTATTCTTTAGTGGAGGAAGATCCTGTTGACTGTGGGTGGCGTGTTGTTTGTTTCCATTTAAAAAAAGGTATGTCTGTTATGAGTTTTTTGGCATAGTTAATTGTAGAAAAAAATATAAAATAAGTTGATGTGAGTGGGAAAAATGCGCAAACATGAATAGAAAGACTGTGCCTGTCTCTTTATCAACCTTAAGACAAAGGACACGTGTAGACGTTCAAAAAAGGTTGGTCAAGATATGACGTTTCTGTTGTCCGAACTTGCGGTATGCAAATTCATTAATTTCTTGTTTGAAAATAACTTCATAGTTGCTTCTCTTTCTACTTGGAATAACCTATTCTGTCTATGTTCTGACCAGGTGTCTTGTAAGAAAGAGACCTGGTACATCATCATCAATAATAATAATAATAATATTATGTTCAGCTCTACTGCTAATTTGAAACTCATGTTCATTTTTAGCATATTCAATTTTAGACAACTACAAAGACGCACTAAAAAAAATGCAACATTATGGAAAGGGCTGCAACAGGTCAGACCTGCAATCTGAGGCAGAAAATGAGGAGCTGCCAGAAAAAAGGAACAGGAAGCCAGTTTAAGTGTGTTCTGTTTTGTTTTTGTCATGTTTCTACAGTAATAGGAAGGTTATTTCCCATAGCATTCAAAAATAGACCAAAGATGCTTGTACTATATGGATATTTGGCAATTTTGGTAATGCAATAATCCTAATGATATGGTTACCCAACAGCCATCGTCTCTGGGACTCTGATGATAGCAAAGAAGACCTGAGTAATGGTGACCTCGCATCTCTGGGGTTGGCAAGTCAATTGCACAGGCAGAGTAAGGAATAATCTTTTAACATCTAAAAAATGAAACCACCACTTTAGTATTAAAGATATGGTTAATAGGCCTACACGAATACAAACATAGAATGGTAGTACAAATATAATAAGAAAACATGCAATGTCAACTTCCCAAAGTTGGGTTATGGATATTTATGCACCCATTCCCCCGCCCAACGCTAGTGTTAGTTTCCTATTTTATCCTACTAGAGCAGGCCTAAGCTTATAAGCTTAGACAATGCATATTTATAAATATGCATTGCCTTGTATTTTTAAACCAACAATATCGTCAATAGGAAGAAACAGAAAATGGTCAATTCACTCTATAAAGTAAATATATAAATATGTATATAAACTGTAAATATAGTACATATAAATATTTAATCTATTTTATCCTACAGCAAGAACAGAAGGGATTTTGAAAATAAGATAAACGGGTCCATAATGGACCCGGGCCTAGAGGAGCCAGGCTTTTTATGAGTCCGTTGCTGGTCCACGGCGGATGTACGTGCGGCATGTTCGGGTCCCAAGCGCACCCGCTGCGGAGGTAAGGTTTCGATCATGGATGCGGAGTGGATCCAGGTTGGAGCCTCCGTGGTGGATCAGTTTCTGAGTTCAAGTGGACATCGATACGGGTCCGTTTCGCGGGTCCGTTCCGGAATGCGCGATACCTCCGCCGCGGAGTGTTTTTGCTGTGTGGGTCTGCTCTTGCTTTGCATTTAGATACACCCATATGACCTCCATGCGGACGGGCCAGCATTTTTGCTTATATTGTCTCAGGAATCACAATCCTCTGACCTTTCATTAAAAGTCCTTCTGCACAGTATAGTTTGCCCTGGTACATCCAGTATGGCTTTAGCTGCTCTGGTAGCTCTTCCTGTCTGGGCCACCACCTTTTGCATAGCTCTCTAAGCCGTCTGCATGTGGAGTCCTGCTCTTGTGCATCTTTAATCTGTTGTAGTTTTGCCTTAGATGCTGGTAGGCACTGTAGCACTGATTCCACAAACACCTTCACCTCCCCTTCTAGCTCCCTTTCATCTTCTGTGAGTGTGCGCACGATGGGTGCGCGAGATAACGCGTCTGCCGTTATCAATGATTTCCCTGGGACATGTACTATTTGAGGGACGGCGTGGCGCAGTGGAAGAGTGGCCGTGCGCAACCCGAGGGTCCCTAGTTCAAATCCCACCTAGTACCAACTTCGTCACATCCGTTGTGTCCTGAGCAAGACACTTCGCCCTTGCTCCTGATGGGTGCTGGTTGGCGCCTTGCATGGCAGCTCCCTCCATCAGTGTGTGAATCGGTAAATGTGGAAGTAGTGTCAAAGCGCTTTGAGTACCTTGAAGGTAGAAAAGCGCTATACAAGTACAACCCATTTATTTATTTATCATTTATATGAGTACCAGAGGAGCCTGAGGCGAAAGCGCTGGATTTTCGGGGGTAGGTCTTCCAGTGCCTTTGTTCCTAACAGAGCTAAAATTGGCTTGTGGGGTGTTTCTCGGGTGAACTGCAGGCCCATTAGGTATGAGCTAAGCCCATGTAACTGCAAGCGCCTCCTTCTCTACCTGTGCATATCTCTTTTCAGCATCAGAGAGACTGTGTGATATGTACGCTATTGGTCGACACTCTTTGTTCTCTTGCATCTGAGTGAGAACCGCCCCGAAGCCTAAAGAAGAAGCGTCTGCGGACACTCTCGTTTTGGCACCTGACCTGTACTGTGCCAGCACCCTGTCTGAGGCCAGCTCTATTTTCACTTTTTTCAAAAGCGGCCTGTTGCACTTCCCCCCATATCCACTCACTCTCATTTGCTAACAAGTCTGGAAACGGTTTGGTTATGTCTTTGCAAAAGGGCAAAAATTTACCCACGTATGTTGCCATGCCTGGAAACCTTCTCACATCTGCCAGATTTTGGCATGTCTGTGATTGCTCTGACTTTCTCAGGGTCTGGTGGCTATGCCCTTGCCACTGATTTTGTGTCCCACAAACACTAACTCTGGCTGTGCAAATGCACATTTTTCATTTAGGGTGAGCCCAACATCCTGAAGTCTGGAGAGCACAGCTATTAGCTTCTCATCATGTTGTTCCCGATCCACCCCACACACCAATATGTCGTCAACATGACAAAAAAACCCTGTCAGTCCTTCTAAGAGCTGTGACATGCGGCGTTGAAAGTTTTCTGGCCCTGAGCTGATTCCAAATGTTAGGAGATTGAAACAAAAGCGGCCACAAGGGGTTACACATGTTGAAAGTTCTCTGCTTTCTTCTGCCAAGGGAATCTGCCAAAAACCAAACCGGGCATCCAGATTGGTGAATACCTTTGCTCGTCTAACTGTGCCAGTGACTGCTCTACTGATGGCAATAAGTGCCTTTCCCTACATACTGCCTCATTAAGTCTGGTCAGATCCACGCAGATTCTGATTTTCCCATTAGGTTTAACTATGGGCACCATGCATGCACACCACCCTTTTGGCCTTTCCACCCTCAAAATTACCCCTATCTTTTCCATCCTCTCTAACTCCTCCTTTACTCTCTCTGTCAGAGGAATCGGTAACCTGCATGGTGTCGTGAGTGCATAGGGCCTCGCATATACTCCTTTAGTCGAATGCTGCAGTCCCCGTCGAGCCTACCTAGACCAGCACACACCATGGGAAACCTGTTTTTAAATGTTTCCCCTGGATCCTATACTTTATTTACTCGCTCCACCAGCCGCAGGGCCTCTACGGCTGGCAGGGCCAGTAGGAGTCTGACCAATGAGTCCACCATGAACACGGGCTGGCTGACTGTTCTATTTCTACTCTTAAGCTGACATTTCACCTGCTCAGTGACTTGTAGTACAATGTTATTGGGGCCATATAGTCTCTTGGTTGTTTGCATCAAGGGGCCATCTCTGCTGTATTTATTCTAGATTGGTGTCAATTTTGAAGGAGATTACCTCTCCATTAAGTCCAATGTCTGTTTGCCACCCACAGTTTTGCCCTTTCACCTCCCCCAGAAAGAGAGTATCCTGTTGTAGTTTGTCCTGTACTTCATGCACAGGCTGCATGGATTGACACACAGCGGCAAAATGTCCTCGTTTAAAGCACTTCCTGCATTCCGCATTGTTAGCTGGGCACTCCTTCCAGTTATGGGGTCTCCTTTCACATTTCTGACATCTCCCTGAACTACTTACAGTCTCCGTTTGTCTTGCTCTGGCCTGGCCGTGTTGTTTGTGTCCCTGCATTTCCTGTCTTTTAAATTGGCTTGAGATAGCATCAACCTCTCTCCTTTCCTCTGTCTGTGGAGACTCACCCCGCATCACAGCCTGTTGCTGTTTAACCACCTCTAACTGTTTAACCTTGCTTATGGCTTTTTGTCATAAGCTAATCTTTGCCTGAGTCAACAACATTTGTTGATGAAATCCTTGCTTTCTTATAATTAATGGTTGTGGAAATAAATTGGTAACAGAACATTTCAGTTATAGGACTGCCATAATTTGTATGTCTGATCAGAAGGTGTAAGGTAATAGACTAGTATGGTGGACCTGATGACTGAAGGCAGCCAGCTGGTTAGTTCAGTCACTATTGCCAGTGACTTTAGACTGGGTAGCAGGTGTTAAAATCCCAAGATGGGCAATTATGTTACAGTTTGATCAACAGGATCTGGGGAAGAAGAGCTTGCTTTAAAATAAACAAAAAAATTGGACATGAAAAGTATTTGTATTAGTAGTCACAAGAAAATGTATTTTGCACCATCATTGGCAAATGTTATCAGGAAGTATGTCCCTGGTGACACAGGATCTTACCCATGCTTTCAACAATCCCTAAAGAATTCCTTCTTCCAAAAACGGTTCTCTGGATCAAAATAGTTCTTACTGGAACCCTTTTAAAACCAATTATTCAGAAAAGGGGTTTTAAATGCCTACTGAAATGAGATTTTCTTATTTAAACGGGAATAGCAGGTCCATTCTATGTGTCATACTTGACCATTTTGCGATATTGCCATATTTTTGCTGAAAGGATTTAGTAGAGGGCTTCACAGTGGAAGAGGGGTTAGTGCGTCTGCCTCACAATACGAAGGTCCTGCAGTCTTGGGTTCAATCCCAGGCTCGGGATCTTTCTGTGTGGAGTTTGTATGTCCTCCCCGTGACTGCGTGGGTTCCCTGCGGGTACTCCGGCTTCCTCCCACCTCCAAAGACATGCACCTGGGGATAGGTTGATTGGCAACACTAAACAAACCCTAGTGTGTGAATGTGAGTGTGAATGTTGTCTGTCTATCTGTGTTGGCCCTGCGATGAGGTGGTGACTTGTCCAGGGTGTACCCCGCCTTCCGCCCGATTGTAGCTGAGATAGGCGCCAGCACCCCCTGCGATCCCAAAAGGGAATAAGCGGTAGGAAATGGATGGATGGATGGATTTAGTAGAGAACATCCACGATAAAGTTCGCAACTTTCGGTGCTAAGACAAAAGCCCTGCCTCTACCGGAAGTCGCAGACGATGACGTTGCAAGTGTGATGGCGCCTCACATATTCACATTGTTTATAATGGGAGCCTCCAACAAAAGGTGCTATTCGGACCGAGAAAACGACAATTTCCCCATTAATTTGAGCGAGGATGAAAGATTTGTGTTTGAGGATATTGATAGCGATGGACTAGAAAAAAAAAATAAAAAACTTGTTTGCATTGGGACGGATTCCAATGTTTTTAGACACATTTACTAGGATAATTCTTGGAAATCCCTTATCTTTCTATTGTGTTGCTAGTGTTTTAGTGAGTTAAATATTACCTGATAGTAGGAGGTGTACGTCCACGGGGGTCTTGACGCCAGTGTCTCAGGGGAGTCGATGGCAGCATTATGGACGGGGCAAGCTCAGCTTTTCTCCGGTAAGAAGCGACTTTTTAACCACAATTTTCCCACCGAAACCTGCTGGTTGACATTCCGTCGTGTTTCATGTTCGCTTGACCTTGCTCTGATCCATGGTAAATTTTCACCTCCAGGAATTTTAAACAAGGAATCACCGTGTGTTTGTGTAGCTAAGGGCTAAAGCTTCCCAACTCCATCTTGCTACAATATTAATTGAACAAGTTGCAAAAGATTCAGCAACACAGATCTCCAAAATACTGTATAATTATGCCGTTAAAGCAGATGACATTTAGCTGTGTGTGTGCGTAGCGTTCATACCTCCTAAAACCCCGTGACGTCTTGCGTGCACGTCATCCTTACATAACGTTTTCAAGACGAAACTCCCGGGAAATTTAAAATTGCAATTTAGTAAACTAAAAAGGCCGTATTGGCATGTGTTGCAGTGTTAATATTTCATCATTGATCTTTAAACTATCAGACTGCGTGGTAGGTAGTAGTGGGTTTCAGTAGGCCTTTAAAGGGTTCTCTGGATCAAAATGGTTCTTACTGGAACCATTAGCGTTACCAAGAACCTTTGAAAAACCCTTTCTTCGGGAAAGGGTTTTTCAGAAGCAAATGGTTCCAGTTAGAACCTCAGCCCTTGTGGAAGAACCCCTTTGGAACCCTTATTTCTAAGAGTGTACACCCATTTCCTTTTGGTTACACACACATCATATTTGATATACATATGTAATATAATATAATATAACATAATGATATATAATTATATAACATTATATTATATAAATATACTATTATATATATATGTATATGTGTATATATATATATATATATATATATATATATATATATACATATATGTGTGTGTATATGTATGTATGTATGTATGTATATGTGTGTATGTATAGAGTTAGATTTTCCATTATTTTAATAAATACGCCCATGCTAAACGTTTTCCCAGTCTCTGTGCTGTCTCCTTCTCCCTGGTACCATCACGTTACCCATATTAAAAAAATCCACCTAGTCAAAACCCGCTGCAAGCTTGCCCACGCACAAGCCGATACATTTCTGCACGTAATTAAGAGGTGCCATTTGATCAATACGATGAAAATAGGCAAACTGACTTTAATCAAAATGAAAGGAGTGTATAAATCAGAGCTGGGCAAATATTTTTACTCGGGGGCCACATTGAGAGAAAAAAATCTGTCTTGGGGGCCAATGTGTATGTGTGTATAACTTATACATACACATTTAGCTGTAAAAATCTGCTGTACAGTATGTGTGTTTGGGTCAATTTTTTTCAGGAACACCAATACCAAAAGTCACAATGTCCCATAGAATTCTAAAAAAGTTATGACAGACCACCTCAAAAAGACGGAATGGAATTTTACAGTTTTTTATTGAAGGGGACATCCAAAATGTACATTAAAATAAAGAAAGTGAGATTTACAACATAAACTATGAACTGTAAAATACTGAATACATATGAACATCGCTCCTCTTTTACTTCACAGACCAACTCCTCAATGGACATCTTTTACAATCAAGCAAAACACAACAAAAATGTAACAAACAGCAACATATGTGTAGCGGTAAAGTCCTACACTATTACTGCTACTGGTTGCCGAATGTAAATGAAGCCAGTTTACACGTGCGCAGCCGGTTAATAATCGATGTCCAGAATTGTGTCCGTGTTTAACAAAAATGTTTATTATCATAAAGTCACGTAAATAAAACTCACTTTGTAACAAAACGAAAAATAAACGGGAGCAAACAAATACCAGCCTGGCACAGTCAAAAACTGTTGCACCTCCACTCAGCAACAACTGAGCAATATCCCATCCCCTCCCCAAGTAGACTGGCACTTGGCTTTGAGCCAACTCCTTACTGACGTCATGAACTTGTTAGATAGAAATAGTATATGGCTCTAACACACCAGCCCCTAATTGCTACTGGCATGACGAACAGAGCAATCGAGTTAAAAATAAATAAAAATAGAGCCATAATACCAAAACAAAACCCTTTTTCTTTGGTTTTCATGTAACTTTTTGCAATATTGCAGTTGTTTTACTCCATAATTTTACAAAGAAGGCATATCTTTGTTAAAGGTCTTTCGATTATGCTTGTTTTGGTTTGCAGACGAACTGAGCGTACAAGGCCTTTCCCACCAGGAAAGGTTTCCAGTATTCTTCCAATGAACCAACTTCCTCTTGGTGCTGAAGCATCCACTACTGCAACAATATCTCATTGAGTGAAACATCTTTTGTCATTTGTCCACTTTTGTCGCTCTTGTAGCAACGGTAAACATTTGTGAATCCACCTTTTCCAAAAAAGGTCAGCGATATATTGACCCTGCCTCCATCTTCTCTTTCTTGCAAATATATTTAATTGGATTTTACAGTTAAAATGAAATCAAGCAGTCATACTTTGCTCACGCAAACCCTTCATACAGGCACACATCCACTCATACACACTCACATACACACTTGAGGAGAGATTGGTGAACTCGAACTTTAACAACTCAAGGTTTACATTATAGACGTTATTAGATATTATATATATATATATATATATATATATATATATATATATATATATATATATATATATATATATATATATCCTGCTGCGGCTCATGATCACCAGGCTATCCAGACCATAGCAAAATGGATGAATATTCATCGGCATCCAGGATCCTCAGGAAGTGATCACAAGATCACCTCCCAAGGGCCTGTCCACCGTACACACTTAAAAAGGAAAAAAAATATGTAAAATATTACAGGGCTTGATCAATACAAAAGAAATAACCACAAAAAAAAAAAAAAAGCAAGTAAACCATGAAGGAACCATATCGAAAGTGACACAAAAAAAAACAATTGTAGTGTAGAGTCAATGCAAAAAATAATAACAATTAAAAAAAGGAATAAAACTACAAAAAAGATGGCAGTTTTGTTTTTCTTAAAATTTCTATAAGTTATGATTCAATATATGTCAGTAAAGGTTTCCAGGTTAGTTCCCATTTATTCATATTTGTAGAGTTTATAAATCTTATTTTTTCAAGAGTCATTACATTCACAAGTTTATTTAACCAGTTCCTGAAGTTGGGTGCAGATGGGGTTTTCCAGTCTCTGAGAATGAGTCTTTTGGCCAAGACCGTCCCAAGCAGCATAACAGTTGTAATATATTTTGGAAGCTTTTGTGTTTCTGAAGACCACCCAAACAAGATTATATCCCTGTCAGGGACAAGTTTTCTCTGATATATCCCCGAGTAAAAAAAGAAAATGCTGGACCAAAATGATTGAATAATTGGACATCCCCAAAACGAGTGAGACAATGATCCTTTAGCAGATTTACATTTATCACATAGTGGAGATGTATCAGAACAAAATTTGTGTAATAAAACTTTGGAATAGTAAAAACGATTAATCACTTTAAACTGCATGAGTGTTATGACTCGGAGTAAGGAGAGGACCCAGATGCAGAAAAGAAGTTAAAAAAAAAATAAAGCTTTTATTTTGAAACAACTTTTTACCTCCAATGCAAAAAGGTTTTTCACAAGAAGAATCAACACGCCGAAAAATAATTCAGAGGATAAACAATTAACTTAAAATCACTCCACAAAAATAAGGAGGAATACTAATCTAAGGAAATTCTAACAAAAAAAGAATATTTATTAGAATAAACGAAAAGCGCTCCAACAGGAGGACAAAACACCAAAAACGAACTATATATAAACACTAGCTATAAATAACAAAAAATCACTCAATCAATGAGGCAATAAATTCGAAATTTGGAAAAACAAAAACTCACCAATTAGGAAGACGAAGGATAACCAAGGACGCTCGAAGGAGGAAAAAGTAAAGTCAAAATTACAGCAAAAACTAGGGTAACTAGGAAAACAGGGGCAAGACAAGGAGCTAATCAAGGACATAGACGCTAGAAAGGCACGATAGACGAGACGATCTGGCAAAGGACAAACGGAGAAGTGAGCTTAAATAGGATGTGGGAGTGATGGGGAACAGGTGGAAACAATCAGGAATCAGGGATGACGTCAGACTGGTGACACAAGAGGAAGGGCCCGTGGTCTGAAACAAGAGGGTAGCTTTTCAAAATAAAACACGTAAATCACAAGACAGAAAAACCAAGACAAGACTTTCCTCACCGCGGTGTGACAGTACCCCTCCCTTTAAGGCCGACACCTGACGGCCCAGACTGTCCGTGATGGTTCTTGTTAAAGTCCTCGATCAGAGAAGGATCCACAATATGCCGAGAAGGAACCCACTGTCTCTCTCCTGGCCCATACCCTTCCCAGTCCACAAGGTACTGTTTGCCCCGGCCCCTGCTCCGAACTGCTAATAGTCTCTTCGCTTTGTAAACAGGACCGCCCTCGAACATCTCGGGTGGTGGAGGGGGTTTGGTGGCCGGAACTAGCAGACTTTCCTTGACAGGTTTCACTTTGCTGACGTGTAAGGTAGGATATATTTTTAGGGACCGGGGCAGACGTAGTCTTACGGATGATGGTCCAATAAACTTGGATATGGAATATGGCCCCACGAATCTAGGTGCAAATTTTTTGGATGGTACCTTGAGTCGTAAGTCTTTGGTGGAAAGCCATACTTTCTGACCCGGGCGATATGCAGGGAGAGGTTTCTTTTGCGATCAGCTATTTTTTTCATCCGGTCTCTTTGTCGGATGAGTACCTGACGAGCAGCAGACCAAATGCGGTGACAGCGTCGGACCAAGGCATATGCGGAGGGGACCGATGCTTCCGGCTCATTGTCTGGAAAGACTGGAGGTTGAAAACCATAAGCAGTTTTAAATGGGGAGAATCCTGTGGCAGATTTGGGTAGTGCATTGTGTGCATACTCAACCCAGACCAGGTGTTTGCTCCGTGAAGAAGGATTGTGAGATACCAGGCACCGGAGGTTGGTTTCCAATAGCTGGTTGAGGCGTTCGGTCCGGCCATTGGCTTCTGGGTGATAGCCTGAGGTCAATCTGGCTTTAGCTCTGATGAGTCTGCAGAAATCCCTCCAGAACCGTGACACAAACTGGGGCCCCCGGTCAGAGACAATGTCTTTCGGGAAGCCATGAATTTTGAAAACATGGTCCATCATGATCTCTACTGTCTCCTTAGAGGAGGGCAGCTTAGGCAAGGCAATAAATCTCACCATATTAGTGAGTCGATCCACCACTGTCAGGATTATGGTGTTACCTTGAGATACCGGGAGCCCCGTGACGAAGTCCATGGAGATGTCGGACCACGGTCTGGAGGGAATAGGTAGAGGCTGCAACAGTCCCATACGAGAGCCGGAAGATGTCTTGTTTCTAGCACAGACCGAACATGCCTCCACGTACTCCCTAACCTCCGGTTCCATGGATGTCCACCAAAATCGCTGGGATATGATGGACATTGTTCTCCGTACTCCCGGGTGGCATGAAAGCAGGGAGGTGTGAGCCCAATGAATGGATCACCTGTGAACGTAGTCCAGTAGGAACAAACAAGCGATTATTTGGACAACCACTAGGTGGCGGAGCTTCACCATTAGCCTGCTTCACCTCATCTTCTATTTGCCAGGAAACCAATCCAACCACACGGTACAGTGGAATGATTTTTTCTGGTTCCTTGGCAACAGGCTCGGGGTCGAAGCGTCGAGACAGGATGTCTGGTTTGACGTTTTTGGACGCCGGCCTGTAGATAGATAGATGGATAGTACTTTATTGATTCCTTCAGGAAAATTTAAATTCCAGCAGCAGTGTACTTGAGATTAATTTAAATAAAAGTAAAAAGTAAACAATGGGGGTTTAAATGGAAACAAAATAGAGAAATATTACAATAAGAATAAAAACTAAAAAGCAACAATGGGAATAAAAATATAACAGTAAAATAAGAATATAACAAGACAAAGTAGGCAGTAGTGACCATGTTATGAAAACGTATTGCACTGTTATTGTTTTGCATCCCCTGTCATCCTAATACCCCCCACCCCCCGTCCCAGAGAGGAGTTGTACAGTCTAATGGCGTGTGGGACAAAGGAGTTCTTGACTCTATTAGTCCTGCACTTGGGATGAAGCAGTCTAGCACTGAACAGGCTCCTCTGGCTACTGATAACTGTATGCAGAGGGTGACTGGCATCATCCAGGATGCTCACTAGTTTGTCAACAATCCGCTTCTCTGCCACCGTCACCAGTGTGTCCAGTTTCATTCCGATCGTAGAACTGCCCCGCCTGATCAGTTTCTCAAGTCTGGAGCTGTCCTTCTTAGATGTACTGCCCCCCAGCACACTACCATGTAGAACAGAACACTTGCAACCACAGACTGGTAGTACATCCACAGGAGTTTTTTGCAGATGTTGAAGGAGTGCAGTCTCCTGAGGAAGTACAGCCTGCTCTGTCCTTTCTTGTACTGATGGTCCGTGTTAACAGTCCAGTCCAGCTTATTGTCCACCCAAACCCCGAGGTACTTGAATGAGTCCACGGTCTGTACCTCAACTCCCTCGATCACAATAGGTTGTGACCGTGGACTCGACCTCCCAAAGTCAATGACCAGCTCCTTGGTCTTTGATGGATTGAGCTGCAAGAGGTTTGTGTGGCACCAGACAACAAAGTCCCTCACCAGATTCCGAAACTCCTCCTCTCTGCCGTCCCTGATGCACCCGACGATGGCTGTGTCATCCGCATACTTCTGGATGTGACACAGCTCTGAGTTGTAGCAGAAGTCAGCGGTGTACAGGGTGAAGAGAAGAGGGGCTAGCACCGTTCCCTGTGGTGCTCCGGTGCTGCTGATCACAGTGTCAGACGTGATGTCCTTCAGTCTGACGTACTGTGGCCTGTCGGTGAGGTAGTTCAAAATCCAGGCAACCAGGCAGGGGTCCACTCGCATTTTGTAGAGCTTGTCCTGAAGGAGGCGGGGCTGGATGGTATTAAAGGCACTCGAGAAGTCCAGGAACAGGATCCTCACAGTGCCATTTCCCTTATCCAGATGTGAGTGGGCTCGATGCAGCAGGTAAAGGATAGCATCCTCCACACCAACGCCTGCCTGGTACGCAAACTGCAGGCTGTCCTGGGCATGTTGCACCTGTGGTCTGAGGAGGCTGAGAAAGAGCCGCTCCAATGTCTTCATTAGATGAGAGGTGAGCGCCACTGGTCCGTAGTCGTTCAGCTCACTGGGGCAGTTCTTTTTGGGAACTGGAACGATGCATGACGTCTTCCAGAGGGTGGGCACTCTTCCCAGCTGCAGCCTGAGGTTGAAGATCCTTTGAAGTGGTTCACCCAGTTCTGCAGCACAGGTAAGAGATAGAAAAAGAGAAGCGGTTAAAAAAGAGTGCCCAGCTGGCCTGGCGAGAATTAAGTCTCTTAGCTTTTCTTATATATTCTAAATTTTTGTGGTGTGTCCAGACAATGAACGGAAGGCCGGCCCCCTCCAGCCAGTGTCGCCATTCCTCAAGAGCAAGTTTAACAGCTAGCAACTCACGATTACCGACATCATAGTTCTTCTCAGCTTTGGATAGGCGCCTGGACAGAAAAGCACAGGGAGGCCTCTTGCTATCCTTCTCTGATCGTTGGGACAAAACAGCTCCGACTCCTTTATTAGATGCATCCACCTCTACCACAAATTGACGTTGTGGATCTGGCATGGTAAGGATTGGGGCTGACGTGAATCGATTTTTGAGATTCTGGAATGCTGCTTCAGCTTCTGGAGTCCACCGAAATTTTACCTGGGTAGAGGTGAGAGCATGGAGAGGAGCAGCTATAGCACTAAACCCTCTAATGCAGGGGCGCTCACACTTTTTCTGCAGGCGAGCTACTTTTCAATTGACCAAGTCGAGGAGATCTACCTCATTCCTATTTATAATTTATATTTATTTATTTATGAAATAGACATTTTTGTTAACAAGTTAATGGTGTTTAATGATAATACAAGCATGTTTAACACACATAGATTCCTTTCTTTCATGAAGACAAGAATATAAGTTGGTGTATTTGATTCTGATGACTTGCATTCATTGGAATTAGACAGTGGTGCTGATAACGTCCGCATTTTCAAATGGAGGAAAAAAAAAGTCCTCCTTTCTGTCCAATACCACATGAAAGTGGTTGGATTTGGCATCTCATTTGTCCAACTTGCATACTTGTTTTAAACACTTTGTTATGAGAGTAGCATATGTGTGTGGCCCTTTCATGTCTGGCAGCAGGTGAGTGACGTCAGTGACTGTGCGGGTGGGCAAGGAAGTGAGAAAGCGATCGCTGAGGGCGGGGAAGAAATACATTGGCATCAAACTCCGTAGCTTGCTAGCTTGTGCACGCTAGCTTTCTGAGACTCTTATTTTGTTAGCACAGGCAGGATGAAACAGGTCTTTTATGGTGAAGACAGGAACTGTGCTGTCGGTCTTTAGAGTTTTGACAGTAGGTACGGAGTCTCTAGAAATAAAATGTGTTTCTCTGCGTCCGCCCTGTTAGTGATTTTTTTCTTAAATATGAGCTCGCAGCAGCCAGCGTCATCTCACAAGATCCTCGGGTGCCGAGAATGTCAAACAACTGACGAAAGTGAAGTCTTGGTATGATTGATGATTGCTCATTTTTATGTCTATTTTTTAATGCCTGGCTTGAGATCGACTGACACACCCTCCGAGATCGACCAGTCGATCGCGATCGACGTAATGGGCACCCCTGCTCTAATGAATCCATCCATCCATCCATTTCTACCGCTTATTCCCTTTTGGAGTCGCGGGGGGCGCTGGCGCCTATCTCAGCTACAGTCGGGCGGAAGGCGGGGTACACCCTGGACAAGTCGCCACCTCATTGCAGGGCCCCTCCAATGAATCGTCTATAAAAATGAGCAAAACCTAAGAACAGTTGAACCTTCTTACGGTTATCAGGAGTGGGCCCATCCGTTACAGCACTAAACTTAGCTGGGTCCATCTGCACTTTTCCTGGAGCTACTATGAACCCCAAAATTGAAATTGTATTAACATGAAGTTCACTCTTTTCTGCTTTAACATAAAGTTGATTCTCCAACAATCTTTTAAGAACTCTGGTAACATGCACTTTGTGGGTTTCAATGTCAGGAGAATAAATCAAAACATCATCAAGATATACAAATACAAAATGATCTAAAAAGTCTCTGAGTACATCATTGATCATGTTTTGAAATACCGCAGGTGCATTGGTCAGTCCAAATGGCATAACTAAATATTCATAATGTCCTGTGGGAGTATTGAATCCCGTTTTCCACTCATCTACTTCCCTTATACGAATCAGATGATGTGCAGTACGAAGATCCAGTTTAGTGAATATGTTTGCTTGTTGAAGTTGATCAAATACTGAAGTCATGAGAGGAAGAGGGTACCGGTTCTTGATGGTGATGTCGTTGAGTGGGCTGTAATCAATGCAAGGCCTCAAGGATCCATCCTTTTTGCCCACAAAGAAAAATCCGGGTCCCGCTGGTGATGAGGAGGGACGAATCAGCCCCGCTTTCAATGAGTCTGCAAGATATTCCTTCATGGCTGACTATTCTGGACTTGATACTGCATAAAGCCGACCTTTAGGTATGGTGGATCCTGGGATCAAGTCAATAGCGCAATCATATGGTCGGTGTGGAGGAAGAGACAGGGCTTTGGATTTGTTGAAGACTTCCCGGAGATGGTGGTAGCATGGGGGTACTGAGTTCAGGTCCGGGTATTGTGATTCCGTGGTGGGGTTTGCAGAAAATAAGTTGAATTGTGTTTCACATTTATTTTGTACAGAGCTGTTTAGACGAACATTTTTACAGTCTTTTCCCCATGCCTTGATTTCACCTGTTCTCTAATTAATTTGTGGGTTATGTTGATAGAGCCATGGTAGTCCCAAAATCAACGAGTGTGATGAAGTTTTGAACAAGTATAGTTTGATGGTTTCTTCATGGTCTTGTATACATATGTGAATGGGTTCTGTGGTGTGAGTTGTAACAAAAAGTTCCTTCCCATCTAGCTCTGATGGGTCGGTCCAATGGTTCGGATTTGATTTTAAATTTTGATGCCAGCGACCAGTCCATTAAACTCTCATCTGCCCCAGAGTCAATGAGCGCCCCAATGCATGTGAGAGTGTGATGTTTTACCTGGATCTTGGTTAGAGTACGGCTAATGGAAGCAGAAACGGCTTGTGGAATAACTGCAGTGGGTATTTTAACTGGACAGGTGGCGACAGTAAAAACATCTTCCCTCCTGCTGTCTTTTCTGACGTTCTTCCTGTGAAAGCCGCGCTCTTCCCAACTGCATGGGTACTTCAATTCCGGTTTGTGAATTGGGTCGAGTTGGTTCGGACACGGTGGGGTAAAAGTCTGATCATTGCCGGGTTTGAAAATAGGCCGCGCCTCCCGTGGTCGTATTTCTTGTACTCCGATGTCGCTTAAGTTGTTGAATTCTGTTGTCAGTGCGGATGGCGAGTGCGAATGGCGAGTGCAATAAGCTCGTCCAGGCCGACAGGCAAGTCTATGGGGATGAGCGAATCTTGAATAGGCGCGGACAGCCCTTTCAAAAAAGTGTCGTATAGTGCGGCGTCGTTCCATCCACTCTCCACCGACAGCATGCGAAAACGAATGGCATAATCACAAACAGAATCTTGACCTTGTCTCAATCTGCTCAGTTCTTGTGCCTTTTCTCTATGGTCAGAAACAGGGTCGAATGTCATACTTAATGCTGTTTGGAATTCGGTGAGAGAGGTGCAAACATAGGAATTACGGCCCCACTCGGCGGAAGCCCAGGTCTTGGCCCTTCTGGTCAAGTGGGAGATCATAAAGGCGATCTTTGCTCGCTCCGTGGGAAAGGCGTGAGGATTGAACTCAAAATAAATAGAGCAGTCAATGATAAAGGCTTTACATTTTCCTGTTTCACCTGAATAGGCTGTTGGCGGTGCTAGTTTCCCGCTACAGTGAATGACGTAGGCATTCACTGGGCAGGTACGGAAGCCGGCACGGTAGGCTGTGGAAGTCGCAGAGTCATCTCCTGCAGTTGAGTGGTTAGACGAGCCATATCTTCAGCCATGGCCGTCTGGAAATCTTTTTGGCGAGAAAGTCGGGTTTCCTGATAATGGATGGCAGCGGAAAACTGTCCTGTGTCTGCTGGGTCCATACTGGCCAGATCATACTGTTATGACTCGCAGTAAGGAGAGGACCCAGATGCAGAGAAGAAGTTAAAAAAAAAAAATAAAGCTTTTATTTTGAAACAACTTTTTAACTCCAATGCAAAAATGTTTTTCACAAGAATAATCAACACGCGGAAAAATAATTCCGAGGATAAACAATTAACTTAAAATCACTCCACAAAAATAAGGAGGAATACTAATCTGAGGAAATTCTAACAAAAAAATAATATTAATAAGAATAAACGAAAAACGCTCCAACAGGAGGAAAAAACACCAAAAACGACCTATATATAAACACTGACTATAAATAACAAAAAAATCACTCAATCAGTGAGGCAATAAATTCGAAATTTGGAAAAACAAAAACTCACCAATTAGGAAGACGAAGGATAACCAAGGACGCTTGAAGGAGGAAAAAGTAAACTCAAAATTACAGCAAAAACTAGGGTAACTAGGAAAACAGGAGCAAGACAAGGATCTAATCAAGGACATGGACATGGACGCTAGAAAGGCACGATAGACAAGACGATCTGGCAAAGGACCAACGGAGAAGTGAGCTTAAATAGGATGTGGGAGTGATGGGGAACAGGTGGAAACAATCAGGAATCAGGGATGACGTCAGACTGGTGACACAAGAGGAAGGGCCCGTGGTCTGAAACAAGAGGGTAACTTTTCAAAATAAAACACGTAAATCACAAGACAGAAAAACCAAGACAAGACTTCCCTCACCGCGGTGTGACAATGAGCTTATGTCTGCTGTTAATTGAGCACTTGGGAATTTGAGAGTGTCTCTTCCCATTGCCGATTGGGTATTGTTGTTCTTAGTTCCTGTTCCCATGCTCTTTTAACACTGTCTGCTGATGTCCTGTGCATAATGAAACAGCTGGAAAATGTAATGATAAGCATTTTACTTGTGGGTGATAAATTTAATAATTCTAAAAGAGGATGTTTTTCATTTACCAGCTGAGACTTTGAAATGTTTTCTTTAATAAATGTTTTTACATGCAAATAGTAAAACCAAACGAATTGGGACAAACTAATTTTTATTCGCAATTGCTCAAATGACACAAGACTGCCGTCTACATAAATGTCTTTTATGCATTTATTTCGATTTGAGTACCAGTTAAAAAATGTTTTATCTGTTATCCATGGAATAAATGCATGATTGTGACATATTGGTGAATACATAATTACATTGGAAATATTCAATTGTTTTTTAATTTGAGAAAGAATTTTGATAGAATTTCATACTACAAATCTCAGCTCATCTTACTTGCTTATTTGTATACACTAACACCTGTGCATGCTTTTGTCCACGTTGTTCCTTTGACGATGAATAAATACCCCTTTTCTCTCAGCTCATCTTACTTGCTTATTTGTATACACTAACACCTGTGCATGCTTTTGTCCACGTTGTTCCTTCGACGATGAATAAATACACCTTTTCTTTCTTTCTACTTTAAGGATGCCTTTTCATCTGATCAAGTTCATAATTAACGGGGACATTGCAGTTGTCCCAAGTGGATGGTATGATGATGGGATGGTTTTCTGGCCAAACTATAAAAGCACAGAAAGAATGAAAAGGGCCGTTTTAAATGAGGAGCAGCATGATCCAAATTGGCCAAGATATTACGTTTCTGTTGTCCGAACTTGTGGTATGCAAATTCATCAATTTAACTGTTCAGCTCTACAGCTAATTTGAAACTCATGTTCATTTTAACATATTCAATTTTAGACAACTACAAAGACGCATTTAAATTAATGCAACAATATGGAAAGGGCTACAACACGTCAGACCTGGAATCCGAGGCAGAGAATGAGGAGCTGCCAGAAAAACGGAAAAGGAAGCCAGTGTAAGTGTTTTATGTCTTGTGTTTGTCATGTTTCTACAGTAATAGGAAGGTTATTTACGGTAGCATTCAAAAATAGACCAAAGATGCTTGTACTATATGTATATTTGGCAATTTTGGTAATGCAATAATCCTAATGATATGGTTACCCAACAGCCATCGTCTCGGGGACTCGGATAATAGTGAATAGATAGGCCCCTTGTGTATTATCAGATTATCAGTCATGGTTAACTGATGACTCTCTCACAATGCCCACCTCACTAGGAACGGCAGTCCCTCCTCGACTCCCTCAACATGTGGCAGACAGAGGAGCCTGGATCCCGCCTGGCCTACAGGCCAACATGGCATGGGGGAAGAATGGCCGACAACATTTCCTGCTCTGATGAGCAATAACTGACGAACACCGGATGGTCATTCTGTGCCACAGATTTTGGAAAAAATTCCAATTCACAACCAATCACATATTGTCTTCAAATTTTGTCAATAACTTTTGTCATTAACTAACACTGCTGTTTGTCAACAGCGGCTGAGGTCCAGATCCTTAGCCTGCTGGAAACTATTAAACACACCCAAGACCAGCTGATGGTGAAAGTCAACTTCTTTACCAGCAAGTTGACCAGTACCCCGTTTTCACTGGAACAGTTGAAGGCATTTGAGGCACTTCTGACAACCCTGACAGCCCTTCTGTCAGCCCTGACAACCACGCCTGTCCTGAACCGCCTTTTCCCAGTGGTAAGATTAAGTGAGCCACAATCTGCCTGGTTTGACATCGTGTGTAAAGGTAGCATAGGTCCATGAGCCAATAGAACAGGTTCTCTTGGCTGTTTTTTTTTTTACATTTCAACAGGAACAAAAACATTTTAAATGCAACTTAAGCTTAAAAATGTTTACCTGTTTGTTTAAAGAGATGTGTATGCCTTTTAGATTTCTTCTTTGGGCACTGTTGGAGGCCAGGATGTGAAGCGGGTGACCTGGAACATCTTGGGCAGGATCTTCACCGATGAGGTTTCACATCATAATAATTGGAAGGGGGTCAATAATAAAAAGGCCTTTAGCAGCATGGCAACAAAGACCTTGCTTTTCAGTAAGTATATATCATTCAAAGTAATATTACATACGTTCAGAGTCAATAGTGGGGGCTGCGGAATGGTTCCTATTGGTTATAAGTTCAGTGACGTGTGTTCCGGTCCGCACTCGGCTATTTATATGATGTGAGGTCTTGTTAATAGGCCTACACGAATACAAACATAGAATGATAGCACAAATATAATAAGAAAACATGCAATGTAAACAAACTTCCCAAAGTTTGGATATGGATATGTAATTATGCCCCCCACCCCCGCCGCCGTCATCCAACGGAGCCAAACAAACATGAAAAAAACCACACAGATTTATCCACATACAGTACTCTGATCAAGGAACCAAATAACTATATTGTTTGAACATTTTGGATGTCTTGCACACCTATACCCTGATCACAAATTCAGTTTACGCACCTCTTATTTTAACCACATCCTGTCTCTTTGAGTCATGTTTATTTTTCAAACGTAATCTCCTTAATACCTATCTCATATTTTGTATTGTGTAAGCATACTTGGCTTTGCATGCTACATACCATAAACAAACGTATTTGTCTTGTATTCTTGAATGTGGTGACAAGGTCAGCCACAGACGCTGAGGTCACCAGACACGCAATCAGGTGGTTCAACCTGGCAGTGGATCGGGCAGAGAGGAGACGAGTCCCGCCTCCACAGACAGAGGAATAAAAATATGTATCAATAAAAAACCTTTTATTGAACTTGTCATTCACCAGTTATTAATTTTCTGATATGTTAGCTGTGCATGGAGCAGCATTTCTTTGAAATTGTAGCCTAATAGATTAAATATTGATATGTACTATATTTACTATGTATATATATATTTATATATTTACTTTATAGAGTGAATTGACAATTAATTGTTTCTGCCTGTTGACAATATCGTTAGTTTAAAAATACAAGGCAATGCATATGTATAAATATGCATTGCCTAAGCTAAGCATAGGCCTGCTGTAGTAGGGCCTAGTGATCACTGGGATAAAATTGGAAACTAACAATAGTGTTACTTTCCTATTTTATCCTACTACAGCAGGCCTAAGTTTAAAAGCTTAGACAATGCATATTTATAAATATGCTGTGGAGAGGGGCGTGTTCTGCACCTCCCCTAGCGGGCGGGGTGTGTGCAGGGGCCAGCCATGAAGCAGCCAACAGGTGAGTGGATACCTCAGCTGGAACGAGTGATCTAATCACCTGTTCCCTTTATTAGCAGCGCTGGAGACCATGAAATGGGGAGAGGCATGAGGACGCAGGAGGACGCAGGACAGACGCACAGAGACGAACAAGGGACAGCTGAAAAGCTGGACAGACGGACAATTGTGTAAAGTAAAAGATGTACTAAAGACTGTGTCAAAACTGAGAAGCTGAACAGACGGACAATTGTGTAAAGTAAAAGATGTATTAAATACTGTGTCAAACCTGTATCCTGAGCTGTGTGATACTGTGGTCAGAAGAAGCCGGGCGAGACGCAGGAAACCTCCACAACTGGCACCCAACTTAAGCGAACCACGACGATGTCCACCACATCACCCCTGGAGGCGCTCGGGCAAGTGCTGGCCGAGGTATCGGCAGCAAGCCGGCAACAGACGCAGCTAATCCAGCAGCTGATGGACAGATCCACGGTAGGAGGGGGAGCAGCGACATCCATGCAGCGAATGGGGGAGGCAGAAGATCCCCACACCTTCCTGGATGTCTTCGAGGCCACGGCGACCTCATGCGGATGGCCAGAGGCAGAGTGGGGCGTGAAGCTGCTACCGCTTCTGTTGGGGGAGGCACAGCGAGCGGCGTAGGCCCTCCCGGCAGCCGCCAGGATGCAGTATGACAATTTACGCCACGCGTAAAGGCCCATCCCAGCTCCACGCCGACGATTCCCACCACCAGACCGACTGGCACTGGAGTGGCGCCCTCACCTGGCCGGAGGCCCGGGAAGCAAGGATCAGGTCCCCTCCTTGAACAATCAACACAAGCACACACACACACACGCACCCAGTCACACACACATACACATCCCACAAAGGGGGGAAAAGGGGGAAATAATGGTCTGACTCCTTGTCCGTTTCAGGGTAACAGCGCTGTCCAGAGAGGGCTTCCCTCACAGAGTGCGCCTCAGACACCCGGGCCGGTGTGCTGGGGTTGCGGTCAACCGGGTCACGTGCGCCGAGAATGCTCCTTGATGGAGTTGGGGCAGGTGATGCAGGTTGTTGGGGCCCCAGCACCCGCCCCCGATTTAGGAGAGACGTACTGTGTCCCGATAAGAATACAAGGGAGTACATACCGGGCGATGGTGGATTCGGGCTGTAAACGGTCCATGATTCACCAAAACCTGGTTTGACCCAGGGTGTTGAGGCAGGCGACACGGGGAAAAATCAGGTGTATTCATGGGGATGTGCACTGGTATCCGATTGTGCCAGTTGAAATTTGGTATGAGGGTCGAAAGCATAAGGTTAAGGTTGCCGCAAGCGCGCACCTTACGTATCCCATAATTTTAGGAACAAATTGGCCGGGGTTTAACCAGTTAGTGACACAATGTGTGGGGATGCGTTCACGGACTGTAGGACAGGGGAATATCCGCGCAGTACTCGCTGGTGACGCGGATTCATCCGGCACTGACAGGCGGGAACCGGCAGAGGCTTCGCGGGAGGCCCCACCGGCCCTCCGCTGGCAGTCCACGGAGGATTTTCCTCTTGAGCAGTCCCGCGATGAAACTTTGCGCCCGGCCTGGGACCAGGTGGTTTGCAGAGACGGTCAGCTGGTGCCCCCGGGGAAAACGCAGGTATTCCCCCACTTTGTGATTATTAGGGATAGGTTATATAGAGTGAGCCGTGACACTCAAACAGGTGAGGAGTCCACCCAGTTGTTGGTGCCAAAACTCTGCCGGGAAATGGTTTTCCAGGCGGCGCACTGCAATCCCCTCACTGGCCACTTGGGGTACGAGAAAACACTCAATCGGGTCATGGTCTGTTTCTATTGGCCAGGCATCCGGGCAGACATACGCCGCTGGTGTGCTGCCTGTCCGGATTGCCAGCTGGTAAACCCGGCGGCCGTCCCTAAGGCCCCTTTGCGCCCATTACCACTCATGGAGGTCCCGTTCGAAAGAATTGGGATGGACCTAATCGGACCATTTAACCCAAGCACACGGGGATATCGCTTTGTGTTAGTTCTGGTGGACTACGCAACGCAGTATCCCGAAGCAGTGCCGCTGCGCTCCATCTCTGCCAAGAGTGTGGCGCAAGCACTCCTCACGGTCATTTCCCGCGTCGGAATCCCGAAAGAGATTTTGACGTCCTTTATGTCACGCACGATAAAGGAACTGTACGGGTTATTGGGGATTAAAGCGATCCGCACCAGTGTATACCACCCACAAACTGACGGGCTGGTGGAACGGTTTAATAAAACGCTAAAAACCATGATCCGTAAGTTCACGCACGAGGACAAACCTAATTGGGATAAATGGCTGGATCCCCTAATGTTTGCGATGCGAGAGGCACCCCAGACCTCTACCGGTTTTGCACCGTTCGAGTTGTTATACGGCAGGAAGCCGCGCGGCGTATTGGACCTAATTAAAAAAAGCTGGGAGGAAGGTTCAAGCCGCAGTAAAAACGAAATACAATACGTTATGGACCTGCGAGCAAAACTCCACCAGGTGGGGCACTTGTCACGCGAAAATTTTGCTCCGCGCCCAGGAACGGCAACAGCGTACGTACAACAAGGGAACCCAACTGAGAAAATTTTCACCGGGAGAAAAAATACTTGTACTACTCCCAACTTCCAGCTCAAAATTGCTGTCAAAGAGGCAAGGACCCTTTGAGGTCACACGGCAGGTAAATGATGTGGATTACGAGGTTCGGCGCTCGGACCGAGGGGGAGGCTTACAAATTTACCATGTAAACCTACTGAAAGCATGGAGGGAGGCCGAGCCTGTCTCCAAGGTGACGGTAGTGAGAGAGGAGGAGTTAGGGCCAGAGATCCCGCACTCTGCCTCTACTTCTCCTCTTCCCTGTGATGACCAGCTCACATTGGCTCAAAGAGCGGAGGTGGCTGAGTTACAGCGGCGCTATGCAGATGTGTTCTCCTCGCGGCCCGGGCGCAAGGATCTCATCCGACATCATATTGAGACCAGCCCGGGGGTTACGGTGCGGTCTCGGCCATACAGGCTTCCCGAGCATAAACGCAAAATAGTTCGGGACGAATTAAAAACCATGCTGGAATTAGGAGTAATAGAAGAATCCCACAGTGCGTGGTGCAGCCCTATCGTTCTTGTAGGGAAGAAGGATGGGTCTGTGTGGATTACCGCAAGGTGAATGAGGTGTCACGTTTTGACGCATACCCAATGCCTCGGGTTGTCGAGCTTCTGGATCGGCTGGGCACTGCTCGTTTTTTCACATCACTGGATTTAACCAAGGGCTACTGGCAGATTCCCTTATCACCAGAGTCCCGGGAAAAATCGGCCTTCTCCACTCCGGAAGGTTTATACCAGTTTGTGACGCTCCCGTTCGGGTTGTTCGGTGCGCCTGGCACGTTCCAGCGCCTCATGGACCGGGTGCTGCGACCCCACGCTGCATGCGCGGCTGCCTACCTGGATGATGTTTACATCCAGAGTAGCAGCTGGGAAGATCACCTGCGGCGGGTGGGGGCGGTGCTCGAGTCCTTGAGGTGGGCGGGGCTCACTGCCAACCCAGCGAAGTGCGCAGTTGGCCGGAGGGAGGTACAGTATCTGGGGTACCACTTGGGGGGGGGGGGGGGGGGGGGGGGGGGGGGCCTGCAGCCGCAGGTTGACAAGACGGCGGCTATTGCGGCCTGTCCACCCCCCAAGACTAAAAAAGAGGTGAGGCAGTTTTTGGGTCTGGCGGGCTATTACTGTCGATTTATTCCCCGGTTTGCGGACCTGACCAGTCCACTGACAGACCTCACCCGAAAGGGTGCTCCAGACCTGGTTCAGTGGACGGAGCGGTGCCAGCAGGTGTTTGAGGAGGTAAAGAAAGCACTCTGTGAGGAGCCGGTACTGCACATGCCAAATTTTAACATCCCTGTCTGTCTGCAGGCGGACGCGTCGGGCCAGGGATTGGGGGCGGTTTAGACCCAGCGGGTGGAGGGCGTCGATCGCCCCATACTTTTCATCAGCCGGAAGTTGTCGGACCGGGAGGCGAGGTACAGTACGGTGGAGAGGGAGTGCCTCGCCATCCAATGGGCGGTCGGGGCCCTCCGCTACTACCTGCTGGGGCGGGCCTTCAGTCTCTGCTCGGATCACAAACCTCTCCAGTGGCTCCACCGTATGAAAGACGCCAATGCGCGGATCACCCGGTGGTATCTCGCATTGCAGCCTTACAACTTCCGGGTGGTCCACAGGCCGGGAGCTCAGATGGCCGTGGCCGACTTCCTCTCTCGCTCCGCTATTGGGGAGGGGGGGGGGGGGGGGGGGAGTGGGCGCGGCCGGACGGGTCCCCGGCCTGTGGCTGGCGGTGGAGGTATGTGGAGAGGGGCGTGTTCCGCGCGTCCCCTGCGGGCGGGGTGTGTGCAGGGGCCGGCCATGAAGCAGCCAACAGGTGAGTGGATACCTCAGCTGGAACGAGTGATCTAATCACCTGTTCCCTTTATTAGCAGCGCTGGAGACCATGAAATGGGGAGAGGCATGAGGACGCAAGAGGACGCAGGACAGACGCACAGAGACGAACAAGGGACAGCTGAAAAGCTGGACAGACGGACAATTGTGTAAAGTAAAAGATGTACTAAAGACTGTGTCAAACCTGAGAAGCTGAAAAGACGGACAATTGTGTAAAGTAAAAGATGTATTAAATACTGTGTCAAACCTGTATCCTGAGCTGTGTGATACTGTGGTCAGAAGAAGAGACGCAGGAAACCTCCACATATGCATTGCCTTGTATTTTTAAACTAACAATATTGTCAATAGGTAGAAACAGAAAATGGTCAATTCACTCTATAAAGTAACAATGTAAATATATATATAAATAGTAAATATAGTACACATAAATATTTAATGATAAATGATAAATGGGTTGTACTTGTATAGCGCTTTTCTACCTTCAAGGTACTCAAAGCGCTTTGACACTACTTCCACATTTACCCATTCACACACACATTCACACACTGATGGAGGGAGCTGCCATGCAAGGCGCCAACCCGCACCCATCAGGAGCAAGGGTGAAGTGTCTTGCTCAGGACACAACGGACGTGACGAGGTTGGTTCTAGGTGGGATTTGAACCAGTGACCCTCGGGTCGCGCACGGCCACTCTCCCACACTGCGCCACGCCGTTAATCTATTTTATCCTACAGCAAGAACAGAAGGGATTTTGCAAATAAGATAAACGGGTCCATAACGTACCCGGGCCGAATGAGCCAGGTTTTTTATGAGTCCGTTGCTGGCCCGCAGCGGATGTACGTGCGGCATGTGTGCGTCCCAAGTGCACCCGCCGCGGCGGTAATGTTTCGCTCATGGATGCGGAGCCGATCCAGCTCGGGGACGCGGCAGGTTCGCGACCCACCTCCGTGGCAGATCACTTCCGGAGTGCAAGTGGAGCCCGATACAGGTCCGTTTCGCGGGTCCGTTCCGGAATGCGCGACACCTTTCTCGGCGGATCCGCTGCGGAGTGTTTTTGCTGTGTGGGCATTGTTCCCCCCTCCCTTTGTTCCCATCGTGTGTAGTTCAATGTTTTGGAGTGAAATCTCCATTGTGATGTTGTCCATAAGACGTTATGTTGGACGATTCCCCAGTCTAAAAGTCCCCCACCCCCATCTTCGGGTGCAGGGCGCATGCTCGTAGCTGCGTTCACTGCCCCAAGCAATAAATAGCTCGGCAGCGAAGTGTTTTCTTTTTTTTTTCCCCTGCGTCATCCGGTGAAATAAACCTCAGTGAAAAAGTGTATTTCTGCTTTCATACTTATCATAAGCCTTGTGTGATTAGTCACTAAGATGTTTTATAATGAAGGTCTTAGTGTCTGCAGGAGAGGTAAACACCTTTACCTGGCCGTTGTACTCCACATGAAGGCGAGCTGGAAAACGTAGCATAAACTTGATTTCCTTCTCCCGCAGCATGTTCATTACCTCTCGAAAGGCCCATCATTGCGCTGTCACCTCGGCAGTGTAGTCTGGAAACTGGAACACGCGCAGGGCTTTGTAGATCAGCTCCTGGCTGCGGCTCAGTCGAAGAAGTAGCTCCTTATCCTGGTGGAAGTGTATTCTTGCAATGATGCTCCTGGGGCGCTTGCCGTCACCATAGCGAGCGAGCGGGACACAGTGCGCGCGGTCCACCACCACTGGTTTGGAAAAATTACTCGCTCCAAACAATTTTGGTATCAGGTCAGCAACGAAATCCGTAAGTCTTCCCTTTTCTTCTTGCTCTGGTATCCCGACTATTTTTAAGTTATTACGTCTTGAGCGCCCTTCCAATTCGTCTATTTTAGCTGCCAATTTCTTGTTCCTCTTCTGCGTTTGAGTCCATTTTCTTTCGAGCGCTTCAATGCGGCGCTCAAGTTCGGAACCCTGCTGCTCCATGTCCTGCACTTTGTTGGTCAGTGCCGTCTGTTTGCTTGTAAGAGCCTCAAGCTTTTCTTCAAGCATGTCAAAATGTTTGTTTATAGACTCGAGTATCTTATCCAGCAACTTCTCCAAAGTTGATGATGCCATCTAAGCGCTAGCCTCGAGCTCGTTTACGGCCACAGGTGACTCTGATTGCTTCCCTCTTCGTGTCTTGGGCATAATCGTTGTTATCTATATCTTGATAGAGTCTAACTCACCCAGAGGCATAGGCATGCATATAATTGGCCAAGCGTTGTCAGTTTTAATTAAAAAAAAAAGCAGAATTAAAGTTAAATCTTACAGTAACTGCAGAGGCAAACTACTGCGTGTGCATTTTAGCCACGCCCCCCCAAAAAATCCATCTTCTCTTTGAGTACAGATCATTTTCTTTCTACTTCCAAAGCTTTTTGTCTTTCTATCCTTTCTTTTTCAAGAGTCTTTTCTCGTTTCCGTTCCAAAGCCTTGAGTCTTGCCTTTTCCATTTCTCTCTTTCTTTTCCTTCTCCTCTTGTTACTGCTGGAGAAATTATTGCTCCAAAGCTCTTTGCCTTTCCAGCTCCAAAGCTTTTTCTCTGGCAAGAGCTTGTTCTCTCCTGCCTCTCCTTTTCCAAAGCAAGTTTTTTCTCCAAGTGCAAAGCTTTTTCTTGTTCCTCTTTTTCAATGCATAAGCCTTGAGCCCACTTGTAGAACTTTGGACTGAATATGTTCCGCCAGTGCTCTGGTTGATGATGCCTGGTTCCATAGAACACGGCTCATGGCCTGCGGTAGAGTCCGTGTGAGTGTTGGCAGATATAAGACCTCCAGTGTGCTCTGTGCCAGAAAATGATGTGGCCAATGGTGAAATGCTGTCTTTCCTGCTACTTTCCCCATTACCACCGTGCCAACTCGCTCCAGAGAAAGCGCCCTCTGATTCCATTTTACGTGCCACAAGGGTTAATGGACCAAGTTTGCTCTCCATGTGTTCACCTCTGTGTGGTTCTGGACATTCTGCCTTCAATCCTCTTGAAGCATTGTCAGCAGGGTTTTGTGTTGTGGGGATGTATTGCCACTGTGACACATTTGTGGTCCCTCATTGTTGTCACCCTGTTTGCAACAAATGTTTTGAACCTCTTATCTTTGTTCTTTATGTACTGGTGTGTAAGCAGTGGGGCTCCCATTACGCTGATCGTTGCCTTGTAATAGCTCATTAATTACCTACCCCAGTAGGGTTCTGACAGCAATGGGACCTTCTCCGTAGCTGTTAATCACCTCCCATGGTTCCATTAACAGGTCCACGTTGGCAGTTATTCGAGGGATTTTGATGCCTTGGAGGTAAGGCCACTTATCGAGCTCTGCTTCACTGATCAATTTGTTAGTACTCACAGGCATCTGCCATTGAGTGAACAAAAAAACTACTGCCAGTAAACTCAAAGATTTCCAGGCCATTTACAGTGCAATTAGAGACCGCCTTACTGTGCCCCACGGTGCGCTAGTGGACTCTTGTTCTTGAAGTGAAGTGAATTATATTTATATAGCACTTTTCTCTAGTGACTCAAAGCGCTTCACATAGTGAAACCCAATATTTAACTTACATTTAAACCAGTGTGGGTGGCACTGGGAGCAGGTGGGTAAAGTGTCTTGCCCAAGGACACAACGGCCATAACTAGGATGGCACAAGCGGGAATCAAACCTGCAACCCTCAAGTTGCTGGCACGGCCACTCTACCAACCGAGCTATACCGCCACCGTTCTTCGGCCTTCTATGTTCAGCCTGTTCACTCACTGTTCAGAACATAAGGTCCCTGTGCTTCCTGGATCTAGGAAAGCATATGTCTGGACTTTCTTGCTGCGCTTTGAGAACTTAACTTGAACGGGCAGGAATATTTAAAATTCCATAGTTGCCAGCCCCTATACTATAGTGCAATTTTCTGCTTTTATCTTTGGCAGTGGGCTATTTCCTCCACTTTCCAGATTCCTCCTGTCAATATGTAGAACATCAGGATGTGTCTTGTTGCAGTAAGAGCAAGTGATGTGCTTGTCACAACTCTTGCTCAGGTGCCCTGTGCACAGGCAACCAAAACACAGGCCTTTTTCTTTTAAAAAGTCAAGCTTTTCCCTGCATGCCTTCTTTCCCAGTATTGGACAGTGCTCCGATGCATGTCCACTTTTACAATAAAGACAGGAAATACAGTTTATCTTGGAGGAGGAGATGCCTCTCTTCACAAACTTATGCGGTTTAGGTTCAGTGGCAACTGTCACCTGAGTTGCGAAACTATTTCTTCTGAACTGTGATTTGCTTTGAGGTCAGAGGTGGGTAGAGTAGCCAGAAATTGTACTCAAGTAAGAGTACTGTTACTTTAGAGATGTATTACTCAAGTAAAAGTAAGGAGTAGTCACCCAAATATTTACTTGAGTAAAAGTAAAAAGTATGTTGTGAAAAAACTACTCAAGTACTGAGTAACTGATGAGTAACCTGTTCGTTTAATGATGACAGCAACAAATAATGCACAAAAACATAACAATAGCAATGAACAAATTCAGAGCCAGGAATATCTCTCAAGCAACTAAAACAATAATATATCAGAATCACAAATCAGAAATACTTTAATAATCCCAGAGGGGAAAAATATATTATTTTAAAAATGTTATTATTAATGTAATATTATATTAAAATATATTAAGTAATAATACATTAAAATAAAAACGATTAAGGCAAATTGAGCCACAATAGGCTCAATAGGCAGAGATTTACAAAGGAAAATAACAAGTTAGCCTTTACGCAAATCATAAAGTCTGATAGGTGTGGGCTGCACCTGGGAACACTTGTGCACTTCTGATTGGTGTTTGTATACATGCGTGAGTGTGTGTGTCTCTGTCTGTCTATACGGCTGCAGTACGTTAATAAATTATACCCAAACTACCTACATTTGACAGTGATTCATAGCAGGGAAGCTAACACTAGCCCGCGGTGACAGCCAAAATATCTACTAGCATTACTTACCGCGATGTTCTTCCTCAAATTTGACGTTGAGTTCATGTAACAGATCAATAAAAATCAGTAGCGAGCTGAATGTAGATAAATGGAGCGGAGTAAAAGTAGCGTTTCTTCTCCATAAAAATACTCAAGTAAAAGTAAAAGTACATTGCATTAAAACTACTCTTAGAAGTACAATTTATCCCAAAAGTTACTCAAGTAGATGTAATGGAGTAAATGTAGCGCGTTACTACCCACCAGTGTTTGAAGTATAGGCTTGGGTTTGGTTATTGTTTTATTCAGAGGAATGTCCTGAACGTCACCAAAGAAAGGATCTGAAGTAATTCTGACCTGCTGTTCAATAAATTTCACAATTTCTGTGAAACGAGCACGTCTCTTTTTTTTGTCAACAATGTGAGCTGCTTTTCCTCTCCATTGGTCCCTTAGTTTGTAAGGAAACTTTTGTATGAGCATCTTCATGCTAGCTGGCATATTGAGCTCATCCAAGTACTGCAGCTCATCAATGGCATTGGAGCATTCTCGCAAGTAGAGTGCATATGCTTGGAGATTTTTCACATCTACAGACTTGATGTTTGGCCAAACCATGATTTTGGTAGGCTGCTATAATTTTTGAAGGTTTTCCAAAGTGTTCCATTAGTAGGTGTTTTGCTGTAGCATAGCCTCTCTCTGTTGGCATATAGAGGCAACTGTACACCAAATCTCTCGGCTGTCCTTTGATGAACTGCTCCAGATAATACAAGCAGTCACCACAATCATTGGTTTTTGCCTCTACACAATGCTCAAATGCTTCTATGAAAGTCTGAAACCGCAATGGGTCACCTTAAAAAAACGAAATGTGTCTGTGTGGAAGTAATTGGGAGGTTTGTGCTTGAACCAAGAGTGCCATAAACTAATTTTGCCTTTGTAGTACAGTGTGGAATGATTCTGGCATTGTGTTGTTGCCTTGAAATTATTGAGCTGCTTGAGGTAAATTTTTCCTTGATTGGTTTTCCACGTGATCCAAAGTTGATGAGCAAAGTGGTTGTTTGTTTGGTTGAGGGTGTGGTTAACCTTGTTGGTGCATTCTTGGCTTTGTGAAACTCTGAAGGAGCAGCTTTAACAGACGACTGAAGTTGTTGGACAGGCTATGCAGGCACTTTTCTCGATTTTGTCCTTTGCCTATAATAATGGGACTCCATTCCATCAGACCTCTTCCTCCTGTCAGAAACACTGGCTTCATGGAGGACAGGCAATTTAGCATTGTAGGCTGATATTTGAGCATCCAATTCCATTTGCTCCTTTTTCCTCCTTAGACCCTCTGATTGTTCCTCCTGTCCCCTCTTTAGAGCTGCTGCAGGCTCCTCCAATGCATGAATCTCTTAAAGCAATAGCGCGGGCGATAAGTGCTGCCTTATCCGCCTCTTCTATTATGCGAGCTGAAGTGGAAGACCTTTTGCTTTTGTTTGATGCTGTGGATTCATTGAGCTTTGATAATACGTTAGATGGGACATTTGAAATTCTGTCATGGGGTTGTACACTTTCATTTTCAAAACCATCAACAGCAGAACCCTCATTTTCAACCTCATCGTCATCATCATCATTGTCATCATTTTGAAAATACATCAACCTGTTAACCTTGTCAATAACACCAAAACTCAATCAAAATGCAACATTTTTGCTTTGTATCGGGTGACCATTTCCATGACACCAAAAAGGAGGACATTATGCGGCATATCAATACATTTCTATGGTGTACATAGGACTCTGGTATACTCTTATTTATTGTATAATTTTGAGTGGTTTAAAGATGATGTTTGTGTGGCTGTACAGGAAAAAATATTAAAGTCAAGTGTTTGTTAACAGTATTTGTATTCATTCAATACACTGTGGTGTTCAGAAAGTGACCACTGAGATGAATATTTTCAACTGCAGAGTGCCACAAAGCATGTGTGGACTTAAATGTAAACAACAATTAACAGGTAACATATATAATTAAAAAAAATGCTTTTTAAAAAAGCCTGAATAACCTTTTATATAAACAACAAAGGAGATTGTAACAAACAAACAAACAAGAAAACATCAACTGCTCATAAAGCATAGCATTTCTAAAGTGCTTCAGTCTTTTGGGGACTTGTCTTCAGTGTCTGTGTGTGTGCACAGCAGACCTGTCTTTAAGCAAACTCCACATTCACCCTCTGTAGCAGCTCAGGATCAACAGCCCCTCTGTCATCATGAAACTTCACAAAAAAATGTCCTCATTAAAGAGACCTGCCGCACACTGTAAAAAAAAATTCTGTAAAAAAACGGTAATCTACTGGCAGCTGCAGCTGCCAAACGAAAACCATAAAATTAAAGTAAAACACTGTAAACCAAATAATGATCAAAAACCTTATATTTACAGAAATTTTCATTAAACGTTTTGCGGAAAAATATCGTAATTTTACAGATTTTTACTAAATTGTTAAGATCAACCACCTTTAATAAAGTGACAATGCAAACAGTTCTGCAGAAAAATACCTTTTTCCTACAGAGTTTTTCCAATTAATTACGATCAACCAACTTTAATGAAGTGACAATGCTGGCAGTTCCACAGAAAAATACCATTATTTTACAGATTTTTGCTGAATTATTAAGATCAGGGGTCTCAAACTCAATTTACTGGGGTGCCACTGAATGTAGAAACCACGTGAAGTAGATTCACCTTCTTTGAATGGCTATTCTGACCTGGTAACGTACTTGCCATACATACTTCCTGAGAGACTTCCTGTGACCCTCGGGAAGTGTTGTCCAGTTATCAATCGGACAAACATTTTTAGGGAGTGCCGTGACGGTACTACCCTTGTCATCCTCGACATACTTTTGTTGCATAAGCTCAATTACCAGACAAACGACGAGCTGACTGTGACGCTCATTGTATAAGGCTTCGTCATGTACACTGTTGCGTTCTGACCCGTTCTTCCTTCGGTCAACGCCCCCAGGTTCTTTTATGACACATAAGCTGGTTTTAAATCAATCAGAGACAGAGGTTGCTCATTTTGATATTTTATAACCAAAGCGCCTTGGGAGATCAATCTAGATACAACATTTCAAAGGCACGGTCCAAATTGATCTAATCCTAAAATGACAGTTTCTCCCTCCTCACTCACTCTCACCCGCCCCTCTTCTTCGCCTCCCTACTTCGGACAGTTGAGATAAGGATTGTTATGTCTACATTCCAACATTCCAAATTCAAGGTCTATGTAAAAGGCTCACACTTTAGCTGTTCTAAAATCTGACGAGGAAATGAAAAGACAACCAAATCCAACAGTCCCCTTCAGATCTTCTAAAAAAGATCTCCCAACACAATTACAATACTTCTAAAGCACCTACCTCACATCAAAGTCTTAGCAAGCTCACTAAAATAAAATAATAGTCACATTTGGGAGTTAGATAGAAGGAGGGGGTCCACGTCAAGAAAGGGAAACTAGCCATTTTCAAAAGTCACCACCTTGCCTAACTGGATTGCCTGAGGGAGGTCGGGTCAAGTTGCTCAGCAAGTCCCTCAACAGCGTCACGAGTCAGGTTGGTCAGTCTTAACAGATTATAAAAAACATAGTTAATTTGTTCTACATTTTTAGTAGCAGTCACAGGGAAAATAGCACCAAAGTTAGGAAGGTTCTCGAAACCTGCACAGGATTCACACCACAATTTATATTGTCTTGGGACCCCTCTTGGTTGCCCTTTTACCTGAAAGTAAACACCACCAGGGTTTCTCATCAAATCAAAAGAACCCCTTACATTCCTCCTAGATAGAACATGACGGCGTTGGCAGAAAGTTAAAGAGGCCGATGAAACAGGAGTTACAGGGGTTGTTAATTTGGTACCCACTAGGGTGAGTGGGGTCACCAGTCTAACCATAGCACAAAGCCCAACGGCTGACGTCGGGATTCAAATGTACAATCGGCAGAGGTGGGACCAAGTCATTGTTTTGCAAGTCACAAGTAAGTCTCAAGTCTTTGCCCTCAAGTCTCGAGTCAAGTCCAAGTCAAAACTGAAAAGTCTCAAGTCAAGTCCCAAGTCCTGCATTTTGAGTTTCGAGTCATTTCAAGTCCTTTTAACCACAGACTAATATATTTACACAGATTGTGTATGCTTTTAAAACGCTGTATGTATTTATTATAAAAGAAAATAGTGCTGACATTCTACTTCATAATAGCATTATTAACCAGTTATTTTAAACATGTAACTCTTTCCTTTGAAGAATAAAAACATTTGAAAAAACAAGTGCAACTGTAATTATTTGCACTAAAGTGTTAACATTGTATTTCCATGGCATATTGCATTGGAACTAGTTCCACAGCAGTTTCCATCTTGTTTGTACCTTATCTCATTGATCTCATCTCATACTGTATGTGTTTTAAAGTGTGCGTACACATGAAAACCATAAATACATGAACATAACAATGAACAGAGTTGTACTTTTTAGATGTCAGGGCCCTATGGAATTTGTACACATATTCTTAATATAGTATACATTTTAACTGACCTTTATTTGACTATGTTTGTCTTTTTGTAGATGGCTAAAATACACGGTGCTGCTGACCGCCGTCTAACGTTACGTTACTGTGTGTGATATATTCACGAACGTAACATTATGTGTAGGTACCTCAGGCAGCCCTGCTTAAAAAAATCACTTGACAAAAAGTATGAATAAGGTAGCGAGCTGCAGTGGACGCAACAGATTGTAGTGTTTGCAATGACGTTATAACCATAGACATATTATAAGTAGACCCAGCGTTGGCTCCTGTGACGCGAGCAATTTGGCCATTATCTTGAAGATTTCCAAGATGGCGGCGCTTCAACGGGCTGCAACATCGCGGAGCTCTTGCTAAAGATGGAACATTTGGCAGAAATACCGGACAATTCTGCAAACTTCATGGCTGGCTCACATCGTGGTCACTCCGTGATCACGTACGACCGCCAGACACTTCTGGATGTGGACATATCGGATAGACGCGTGCTTGCTAGATGTGCTAACTAGCATGAGAATACTTCGGCGGCTACATCCAGCGGCCTGTGAAGCAGCGGAGTATAGTAACAGCGGGGGCCGTCTACGGCGCAGACGCCAGCGGTGTGATCGGAAACGCGGATGTCGAGCGGGGCTAAAAACAAAGCAGAAGGCTAATCCCCACAGAACACCACTTCCCTCCATCCTGAAGCCGGATTTAAATGGAAGATGCGAGACTACTGGTCTGGGTAAGGAGTCAGTTAAATTAGAACAAGTTTTTTCTGCTTTGATTGTTTCAGACTTGGACATGTGTTCTACCGAGGTGGCAAACTATGATGCGTGCAGTTTATCAAAGCAACAAACAAACAATCGGAACATGCGTTCTACTGAGTTGGCTAACCATGATGCGTGCAATTTATCAAAGCAACAATCAAACGATCGGAAAATTCCCGTCGTATCAATTCCTAGATATGGTCGTAATTATACTAAATGCACTGGGCATAATAAACACAACATTATTAATATTGCTACTATGGATAATTTGATAAAAAATTCCCTAAAACAGCCCACTACCTATAATATAGGTTTTTTAAACATAAGATCATTGTCTCCCAAAACGTTGTTAGTTAATGATATCATCAGAGACAACAATCTTAACGTCATCGGTCTCAGCGAAACCTGGCTTAAACCAAACAAATTTTTTGCGCTAAATGAGGCATGTCCTCCTAACTTTACACATGCGCATATAGCCCGTCCTCTTAAAAGGGGTGGGGGGGTCGCACTAATATACAACGAAAACTTTAACCTTAGTCCTAACATAAATAATAAATATAAATCGTTTGAGGTGCTTACTATGAGGTCTGTCACACCGCTCCCTCTACACCTGGCTGTTATCTACCGCCCCCAGGGCCCTATTCGGACTTTATCAATGAATTGTCAGAGTTCGTTGCTGATCTAGTGACACACGCCGATAATATAATCATAGTGGGGGACTTTAATATCCATATGAATACCCCATCGGACCCACCGTGCGTAGCGCTCCAGACTACAATTGATAGCTGTGGTCTCACACAAATAATAAATGAACCCACGCATCGCAACGGTAATACGATAGACCTAGTGCTTGTCAGGGGTATCGCCGTTTCCAAAGTTATGATACTCCCGTATACTAAAGTATTGTCCGATCATTACCTTATAAAATTCGAGGTTCAGACGCATGTTTGTCAAACTAATAATAATAATAACTGCTATAGCAGCCGCAACATTAATACGGCCACAACGACAACTCTTGCTGACCTACTGCCCTCGGTAATGGCACCATTCCCAAAATATGTGGGCTCTATTGATAACCTCACTAACAACTTTAACGACGCCCTGCGCGAAACCATTGATAACATAGCACCGCTAAAGTTAAAAAAGGCTCCAAAAAAGCGTACCCTGTGGTTTACAGAAGAAACTATATCTCAGAAATTATTATGTAGAAAGCTGGAACGCAAATGGCGCACGACTAAACTTGAGGTGCACCATCAAGCATGGAGTGATGGTTTAATAACTTATAAACGCATGCTTACCTTAGCTAAAGCTAAATATTACTCAAATCTCATCCACCGTAATAAAAATGATCCTAAATTTTTGTTTAGTACGGTAGCATCGCTAACCCAACAAGGGACCCCTTCCAGTAGCTCCACCCACTCAGCTGATGACTTTATGCAATTCTTTAGTAAGAAAATTGAAGTCATTAGAAAGGAGATTAAAGACAATGCGTCCCAGCTACGACGGGGTTCTATTAACACTGATACGATTGTATATACGGCAGATACTGCCCTCCAAAATAGTTTCTCTCGTTTTGAGGAAATAACATTAGAGGAATTGTTACAACGTGTAAATGGAATAAAACAAACAACATGTTTACTTGACCCTCTTCCTGGGAAACTGATCAAGGAGCTCTTTGTATTATTAGGTCCATCAGTGCTAAATATTATAAACTTATCACTTTCCTCGGGCACTGTTCCCCCAGCATTCAAAAAAGCGGTTATTCATCCTCTTCTTAAAAGACCTAACCTCGATCCTGACCTCATGGTGAACTACCTTCCCTTTATTTCAAAAATCCTCGAAAAAAATTGTTGCGGAGCAGTTAAATGAACACTTAGCGTCTAACAATCTATGTGAAACCTTTCAATCCGGTTTCAGGGCAAATCACTCCACGGAGACAGCCCTCGCAAAAATGACTAATGATCTATTGCTAACGATGGATTCTGATGCGTCATCTATGTTGCTGCTCTTCGATCTTAGCGCTGCTTTCGATACTGTCGATCATAATATTTTATTAGAACGTATCAAAACACGAATTGATATGTCAGACTTAGTCCTGTCTTGGTTTAACTCTTATCTTACTGATAGGATGCAGTGTGTCTCCCATAACAATCTGACCTCGGACTACGTTAAGGTAACGTGTGGAGTTCCCCAGGGTTCGGTCCTTGGCCCTGCACTCTTCAGCATCTACATGCTGCCGCTAAGTGACATCATACGCAAATACGGTGTTAGCTTTCACTGTTATGCTGATGACACCCAACTCTACATGCCCCTAAAGCTGACCAACACGCCGGATTGTAGTCAGCTGGAGGCGTGTCTTAATGAAATTAAACAATGGATGTCCGCTAACTTTTTGCAACTCAACGCCAAAAAAACGGAAATGCTGATTATCAGTCCTGCTAGACACCGACCTCTATTTAATAATACAACTCTAACATTTGACAACCAACCAATTAAACAAGGCGACACGGTAAAGAATCTGGGTATTATCTTCGACCCAATTCTCTCCTTTGAGGCACACATTAAAAGCGTTACTAAAACGGCCTTCTTTCATCTCCGTAATATTGCTAAAAATCGCTCCATTCTGTCCACTAAAGACGCTGAGATCATTATCCATGCGTTTGTTACGTCTCACCTCGACTACTGTAACGTATTATTTTCGGGTCTCCCCATGTCTAGCATTAAAAGATTACAGTTGGTACAAAATGCGGCTGCTAGACTTTTGACAAGAACAAGAAAGTTTGATCACATTACGCCTGCACTGGCTTCCTGTGCACTTAAGATGTGACTTTAAGGTTTTACTACTTACGTATAAAATACTACACGGTCTAGCTCCATCCTATCTTGCCGATTGTATTGTACCATATGTCCCGGCAAGAAATCTGCGTTCAAAGGACTCCGGCTTATTAGTGATTCCCAAAGCCCAAAAAAAGTCTGCGGGCTATAGAGCTTTTTCATTTTGGGCTCCAGTACTCTGTAATGCGCTCCCGGTAACAGTTCGAGATGCCACCACAGTAGAAGCATTTAAGTCTCACCTTAAAACTCATTTGTATACTCTAGCCTTTAAATAGAGTCCCTTTTTAGACCAGTTGATCTGCCGTTTCTTTTCTTTTTCTCCAATGTCCCACTCTCCCTTGTGGAGGGGGTCCGGTCCGATCCGGTGGCCATGTACTGCTTGCCTGTGTATCGGCTGGGGACATCCCTGCGCTGCTGATCCGCCTCTGCTTGGGATGGTTTCCTGCTGGCTCCGCTGTGAACAGGACTCTCGCTGCTGTGTTGGATCCGCTTTGGACTGGACTCTCGCGACTGTGTTGGATCCATTATGGATTGAACTTTCACAGTATCATGTTAGACCCGCTCGACAACCATTGCTTTCCTCCTCTCCAAGGTTCTCATAGTCATCATTGTCACCGACGTCCCACTGGGTCGTTATTGTCACCTATGTCCCACTGGGTGTGAGTTTTCCTTGCCCTTATGTGGGCCTACCGAGGATGTCGTAGTGGTTTGTGCAGCCCTTTGAGACACTAGTGGTTTAGGGCTATATAAGTAAACATTGATTGATTGATTGAAGTGGTGATGAAGAGCTGGCGAGCAGCCTAAACTGACAGTTGAGAGGTAGAAAACAAAGATGCCGGGCTGGTGTTCAGCGTTTTCCTGCTTAATTGAGCGGACTGTTGAAAATAGGAATCGGGGGATTACTTTTCACAAGTAAGATTAAACATTAACATACTATTGCTAGTATTTTGTGAAAAGAATATTATCACAGAGATGTGAAAGAGCAAAGATCTTCAATATTTGTATGTGAAAATCACAAAGAAATCTTCTGGAGAAGGATGACCCCCCTACTGGTATTTGGTGTACAAACTTTCAGCCACACCTAAAACAAAATTCACCAGCCTGATTATGATGCATTCATAATTTTAGGCAAAACATAAGACAATACTCTCTTAACAGTATAATTGTAACCAGGAATAAGTCTTCAAGTAACAATATTCAAATACTAACATTGTTGGGTAAAACAGACTTTGGTTTTATTCTGAATCCAGTGAAACAGATTGGTGGCTTTAGCTGACATAATGACTTTCAGGCTTTTATATATGTTTAAGTATTTGGCAGACAGTTTTATCCAAAGCAACATACATGAAAAATACATATAAAACAATCACTTTAAACATGATTGCTTAGGGGAAGAATGTTATACAAAATATCAATACAAAGTGTCAAGACAAAATAAACTCTCAGCTGTTGCAGCAACAGAGATAAAGTCTATTGGTCCGTAAGATACATAGATATCTAATATATTCATACATTGTTAATGTAGGATATACACATGTATATATAACCTAATCATATTGTTTCTTCAATTTAAAAATAGCTGACCTTTTTTTTCCCCCTTCTCTGAGATTATTATTCCCAGTTTTGATCTTGGACGTCTGGTCACTTATAGCATATAAGAATATTATATTACTGTTAAGCAAACTATGAACACGCCAAAACATGTGTCCTTTATCGTAGTTACACGTATGACAAAAAAAAGCGCGTGAAAATCCGTGGTATTCAGTGAGATAAAATGCGCTGACAGTTCATTGCTCCTGCCAAATGAATTGCACTGAGTGGAGTTGATCACCACTCCAAGATGGCGGCCAAGCGTCTCGTCTCGTCAGCGCCAGTAGTGGTCGATGCTGCGTCTACTTATAAGATGTCTATGGTTCTAACGTTAGCAGTGAGTTCACAGCCTCACAGATTTAACTACACAGCAAATAAAAGTTACGTTACTCAGCCAATAAACGTTAGCTTACATTCAAAACTTACCCTTCATTGTGCATCTTCAAATGTCGAACGAAGTTGGAAGTTGTTGCATCTCCGTCTGTAATCTTCCAACCACATTATTTGCATACGGCAATTCGTTATTTGTTGACCAAGTTGTTGTTTTAATACCCGAACAAAAATATTTTTGTATCATTTTTCCTCACTAGCGCTTTTGTTTAAGAGCTCTTCTTCTTTGGTTTTTCTGCAATTTGATTGGATGAATGCTGTGTGACGAAGATAACATGGATGCAATTTGATTGGCTATTGTTCTGACAGGTAGCGCGCACACTGTCACACACACTTGTACACAATGGAAGATACAGAGCGCTCCTGAATAACTTTTTAATCTTTGGGTTTTGGGGAAAGTAGCAAGTCATGTCAAGTCAAAAGGTTCAAGTCCAAGTCAAGTCACAAGTCATTGATGATAAAGTCTAAGTCGAGTCGCAAGTCTTTTTACATTTTGTCAAGTCGAGTCTAAAGTCATCAAATTCATGACTCGAGTCTTACTCGAGTCCAAGTCATGTGACTCGAGTCCACACCTCTGACAATCGGTGTTCCCCACAATACCAGAATATGTCAGCCGTGCCCAAGGGCCTATTTTGGAGCCATCTATCAGTGTGGTGCACCAGGAAGGGTCAATGTCACCCAATTTGTTGGGAGACGAAGAGGGTCCTGTGAATTGAAAACACATGTAATTCATTTTTTGGGCCACAAAGGGAAGAAGTCAGATGAAATTGTCAACAGGTGGGTACACACTAGCCAACAAATTGCACCCCGGCGGCGTGGTTTCAGAAAACAAGGAGATAAGCCAGTTTGGGCCATTTGTGTCAGTCAACTTAAAAGGGGCGAGGTTGTGTTGTCCTGAAGTCAACTGTTAATATTATTTACGTAATTACATGATAATATTTTTGTATTATTTGATAATATTTTGTATTAGTAACTGCAATGCTTTAATTTGGAGTTAAAGTTGTTTATATTTATTGTACTTTATAATCGGTAAACAGCAGTTAGATGATGTCACTTCCGCTAAATTACTTCCTGTTGGTTGACTTCCGGTATTTGTTCGAAAGCTAGAGATACATTTTGTGGTCTTCCGTAGTACTTTCTGTTGCCATGCTACACAAAGCGGCGAAGAAGCAATGCCGTAAGTCGTCTTTAATAAGTTAACAACATGTCAGACACGTTAAAAAAGTGTAATAGTGCCGATATGTTAAATATAATTGTCGAACTAGATAAAATGTGTTCAAGTCATTTAGGCAGACGGGAGTCTCCCTCCGCTGGACATTTTCCGACAATTACCGTTACATTTTTATATGTCATTGTAAACGGATATGTACAGAGGCAATAAGTGTGTTGTGTCTCTTGTTCTTTTCAGTTTTTCACCATCTTGTCTATGAAGGAATTGTCAAAAGTAAATGGTCAAGCTTACAATGACGTTCTCTTCATTGACTCCGGTTTGGCTTGGTGTTGAGTTGGCGTTTTTACACGTCTCACGAGAACACTAAAGTGAAAAAGGCACGTTCCGGCTGCCCTAAGGTATCAACATGGCAACTAGTCACAGTGGAAGCAGCAAAACGTCAGTATCCACAGCAAGCGCAGCTCTTGTTAGAGCCAAAGCAGAAGCCGCGAAAGTACGAGCGTCGTACGCAAGCCAAGAAGCTAAGCTTAAACTGGAAGAAGCTAAGCTAAAACTGGAAAAGGCTCATAATCAATTAGAAACAACGAGAATAACCACAGAATTAGAAGTGCTGACATTACAACGAGAAGCAGACGCAGCTGAGGCGGAAGCTCAAGTATTGGAAGAAGCTTCGGGAGCACAATCCACTGGCGATGACAGGAAAACTGAATCAGAAAAGGCAAAAATTGAACGCACCAGTGAATATGTTCAATCACAGATCGACCTTCAACAGCAGTTGTCATCTCCAGCTGCCTTGTGTCCAGCAATAGATAAGCAACCGTATCCATTAACACAAGCTATCATCAACACCTGGCATCTGGATGAAAATACTCCATATATGCAACCCAGTCCTAATAGAACAATCTTTAAGAGCGATAAAGAATCTCACTTATCCACACCAAACTTAAATAAACCAGTTAAAGCCACGACAAACTTCGAACAAAAAAGACAATCTGGCTCAAACATACATGCTCCGCCCTATGTTCCCCGACAGGTTCCACAAGCCAGCATACCGTCTTAAGTGGAACCATTGGCCCACTATTTGGCAACATGAGATCTCATCACCTCAGGACTGTACTACTTAGCTGATAAACCAGAAGATTATCGCGCATGGGAGTCGTCATTCACTACAGCGGTCAGCGGTGCTCACCTCACAACAACCCAAGAACTAGACCTCATGACAAAGTGGCTTGGTAAGGAGTCTGGAGAACATGTGAAACGCATCCGCTCAATGTATGTAAACCATCCAGAACTGGCTCTACACAAAGCATGGGAGAGACTGTGTGACTGTTATGCTGCCCCTGAAATCATTTAAAAATCACTATTTGATCGGCTGGACAATTTCCCCAAAATTTCTAATAAAGACAACGCTAGGCTACGCGAACTGGGAGATTTGCTCATGGAAATTCAAGGTTTCAAGGAGGACGGGTATGTCACCGGCTTGTCCTATCTGGATACGTCACGTGGAATTGGGCCGATTGTGGACAAGCTTCCTTATAGCCTTCAGGAAAAATGGACATCTTCTGGGTTTTTGTACAAAGAACATAATAACGGTTGCTTCCCTCCCTTCCACTACTTCTGTGTTTTTGTGTGCTCCGAGGCAAAGAAACGAAATAACCCCAGTTTCACCTACCAGTACAATACAGCTGCTAACCTTGACAAACACATTGCAAAAGGTTTTAACTCCAACATACCCGTCACAGTGCACAAAACAGACATTTTAACAACCAATAGTGACCCCAATGAATGTTGTCCTCTACACAACAAACCACACCCCCTTAAGAGATGCAGGACATTCCGAAACAAATCCCTGGATGATAGAAAGGCCTTTTTGAAGGAAAAAGGGATATGTTTTAAATGTTGTTCCTCAGTTTCACATCTCGCCAAACAATGCCAGTCCTCTGTGAAGTGTTATGAATGTGGAAGCACTCATCATGAAGCAGCAATGCATCCTGGCCAAGGCTCCTCCATCTCTTAAAGAGGATGGCGGGGAGGGAGAAGAACAGTATAACATGCCTGATGTTAGCACGAGCTGTACAGATGTTTGCGGTCAAGGTCAGTGCTCATGCTCAAAAATATGCCTTACTAAAATGTACCATAAAGATTTCAAGGACAAGGCCATCAAAGCATACGTAATTTTGGATGACCAAAGTAATTGATCATTGGCAAGACCAGAATTGTTTAAAATGTTCAATGTGGACAGCAAACCAATCACTTATCATCTCAGAACTTGTTCTGGCCTTGTAGAGGCACACGGCAGGGAGGCTGAGGGTTTCCAGATTGAGTCCCTGGATGGTAAAGTTCTCATCTCACTTCCAACACTCCTCGAGATTCCAAATAATCGGAATGAGATCCCAACACCAACTGCAGTTTTGCATCAACCCCATCTCCATCACATTGCCAAACACATCCCCGAATTGGACCACAGAGCACAAATACTCCTTCTCCTTGGAAGAGATGTAATCAGGGCACACAAGGTCAGACAGCAAGTAAATGGGCCACACAACGCTCCTTTTGCACAACGTCTGGATTTAGGCTGGGTGGTGATGGGAGAAGTGTGTTTAGGCAATACACACAAACCAACAATTCATTCAATGAAAACAAACGTATGGGAAAATGGACGTCATTCCATCTTTCTACCCTGCACCATACGTACCAGAGGAGGACAAGCAGAGAGCAAGCCGTGGGCCATGATGTTCACTTGTCTTAGTTCGAGAGCTGTTCATATCGAGTTAATCGAGTCTATGGACACTTCAAGTTGTATCAACGCCCTCAGGCGTTTTTTCGCACTTCGAGGTCCAGCAAATCAACTTCATTCTGATTGTGGCACTAATTTTACGGGAGCATGCAAAGAGCTTGGAATGAACAAGGCAGTGCAGAACTTCCTCAGTGAAAAGCAGTGCATTTGGAAATTCAACCCACCACACGCTTCCCACATGGGAGGCTCTTGGGAGCGAATGATCGGGATTGCAAGAAGAATCCTGGATTCAATGTTACTGAAGCATGGGACTCGTATAACCCATGAAGTTCTTTGCACTCTGATGGCGGAAGTCACTGCAATTATAAATGCACGACCACTTCTGCCTGTATCCATAGATCCACAACAACCCTTCATTCTTTCACCATCAATGCTCCTAACACAGAAGGCAGGAGCTCCACCTCCACCTGGAGAATTCACAGAGAGGGACCTTTACACTAAACAATGGAAGCAAGTGCAAGCATTTGCAAACCAGTTTTGGAGCCGATGGAGAATGGAGTACCTTCCTTCTTTGCAACAGAGACAGAAATGGAATATGTCAAGGCGAAACCTTCAAGTAGGAGATCTAGTTCTCCTCAAGGACAAGCAAGCTGCACGTAACTACTGGCCTATGGCCATGGTCACCGCCACGTTCCCCGGGATCGACAATTTGGTCAGGAAGGTCGAAGTGAAGACTACAGACCAAGGAACCCCAAAAACATTTTTGAGACCAGTAACAGAAGTTGTTTTATTCCTGCCCAAAGACTAGAGTTATTTGGTGACCTTAGTGGCCTCACACAGGCCAGGCGGGGAGTGTGTTGTCCTGAAGTCAACTGTTAATATTATTTACGTAATTACATGATAATATTTTTGTATTACTTGATAATATTTTGTATTAGTAACTGCAATGTTTTAATTTGGAGTTAAAGTTGTTTATATTTATTGTACTTTATAATCGGTAAACAGCAGTTAGATGATGTCACTTCCGCTAAATTACTTCCTGTTGGTTGACTTCCGGTATTTGTTCGAAAGCTAGAGATACATTTTGTGGTCTTCTGTAGTACTTTCTGTTGCCATCCTACACAAAGTGGCGAAGAAGCAATGCCGTAAGTCGTCTTTAATAAGTTAACAACATGTCAGACACGTTAAGAAAGTGTAATAGTGCCGATATGTTAAATATAATTGTCGAACTAGATACAATGTGTTCAAGTCATTTAGGCAGACGGGAGTCTCCCTCTGCTGGACATTTTCTGACATTACCGTTACATTTTTATATGTCATTGTAAACGAATATGTACAGAGGCAATAAGTGTGTTGTGTGTTGTGTCTCTTGTTCTTTTCAGTTTTACACCATCTTGTCTATGAAGGAATTGTCAAAAGTAAATGGTCAAGCTTACAACGACGTTCTCTTCATTGACTCCGGTTTGGCTTGGTGTTGAGTTGGCGTTTTTACACGTCTCACGAGAACACTAAAGGGGTAATTGTGGGGAAAGGGACTTCCAGCGGAACAAGCAACACAATCACCCATACTTTGGCGCCATCTCGAGGAAATTAATTTTGATAATCCCTTTAGATTCTTTACCAGTCTGGTCAACTCCTAAAACAACATAAAACGGACTGGGCCAATTGGGCATGACACCCACGTTGGCATTTGTAAGGGCGAGGGGGTTCTGGGAACGATCAAAGTTCCTCTGGGAGGTCATCCCTTCCCGAATAGTTGTGATGTAATAATAGGGGCCAGTGGGATTCCAATGCCCTGTGTAGTGGGTTACCTGCTTTCACCAGGGTCACCACACCCTAGAGTATGTATTCTGCTTCCGACACCAATTGCTCAGAGTTGCGTCGTATCAAAAATAGAGGTTAGTACCACGGTAATAGCTACTATGTCCCTCGCAATCGATCACACTGCACAGATCAAAATAAATAAGTATTGCTGTCCCCCTTGATCCAGTCTATTTCAAGTCCGCCCTATGTTTTAAGACACTTGTCAGTCACTGTCGTCAGGAAGGAAGGACTGAGGCACAAGGACATTAGAACAAACCCAAGTACCAATCTGTCAGGGAATACTGCTGGGCGTAACATCCTGCCTTTCGTCTATCAAAATCAGAGTAATTCAGGTAACTAAACGGGGATAACCATCAAACTTTTCACTTATTGTAGCAACACCAATAGTTATGCTAAAAAAACAAGTAAGAGAGATTATATAACATCAAGTATATAGGTTGATCTCAAGTAATGATAGCTTTGGATATATGAAACAGCAGTTGAGCTGGTCTGGTAGTTCTACACGACGGTAGACGGCAGCTCAACGTGGGGAGATCTCTCTCGGCATCGTCTTCTGGGTTGTGAGGCTATGTGTGTAAGTTCTGCAAGGGGACCGAGTGGGGCCGGTGATGTGGCGATGGCGGCAGTGACATCTGCCAGCCGAAGGGAGTGAGGCGTCAGTTCCACGACCTCAAAGGGACCGGTCCACCTGGGCTCCGTCCGCTTGCGGTTAATGACCTTCACCCTCTCGACCGGCGGAAGGGAATTTGGTGTGGTGGGCTGTCATCCTCAAATCTGCACAGAGGAACTGGCACATAATTCTGAATTTGCTCAACTTACAAGTTTGGTTTTACGCTGATTCCTCCTTCCACGGGGCAGCTGGACCTGGGAAGGGCTGATCTGTGTGCAGTTCATAGGGTGAAAGACCAGTTTTGTCCGTGGACATTCAAGTGGTCATTAAAGCCAATGGTAACGCGTCAACCCACTTCAATTTGGTCTGTGCACAGATTTTAGCCAATTTGTTTTAATTATTGTTCATTCTCTCGACCTTACCTAAAAAGAGGATGGTACACCGAACAAAACTTGTGTTTTAGTCCGAGATCCTTTTCGACCAAGGCTAAGTGAGCATTTTTAAAATGGGTGCCGTTATCTGACCTAATCTTTTTGGGGTAACAATGTCGGGCTATTAGGTCATTAACAACCCTTTTTATTACTGATTTTGCATCCTCTTTTTAGGTTGTGGTTGTTTCCGGCCAACCGCTGTAATTGTCAACGCAAAAAAGTACCTTTTCCCTTGTACCTGATTGATCATATCAATGAAATTACAACCTTTACACAGATGTTACCTCACCTCCTCCATATTCCAGATTAATCTACTAAACCACTATCGATGTGCAACATCGTTATTTTCAAATTAAATTTCGTTACATCTTTTTACCCACTGAAAAAATGTTACAACTACTCCACTTATCCCTTACCTTGCCCTGACAGCAGTCTTGCCTACATCCAATCATGGCACCTTCTACATTCCTGTTGTGACCACCAAGAGAGTAACCATTGGGAAATTTAGCCACCCTGCTAACCTAAACAATCTCAATCCTATCTTCTCCTAATCAAAGCCAACATTGAAGCTTATCAATACTATCATCAGTATGGGTCTATTGAGTGTCAGGTCTTTGAATAACAAATCATTTTTAGTCAATGATTTTATTACCTCATTCTCAATTTGACTTCGTTTTTAACTGAAAAATGTTAAAACTATGGAAATTGTCAGAGTCGGCTGATTGTCGATTTTGTTGTAAGGAGTCTGATTCCACCCTCAACTCCCCCCCTTTCTGTTTCTGAAGAAGGGACATCAAAGGTGTTTGTAATACTTTTACTTTCAGAACCATGTAAGAAAAAATTCAGCTGATAGTCAAGTAAATTATTCAACCTGGTGAAGGCGACAAAATATGCTTATATTTATATTGACACAAATGCTAGAAAAACACCAACCTTATGGCGGATGCTTTTGCAATAGTAATTTGACATTCTACCACACCTGATGGCCGCATTAATTCGTTAAGTCAAGCTCATGTTGTAGAAAGTTGAATGATGCGGACACAATTGTTACCGAATACCTCCTATTATTTTTATTTTTTTTCATTTTATTTTTATTGACATCCAGCATCAGACATTTCCATCTACTAAATCATATTCACATACATCACATAACCGTTGTCTGTCCTAAATGTCAAAAGTATTTTTGTTTGCCACCCACGCCCCCAAAAAAAGAAAAAGAAACAGAGATAAACAAAAACAAGGTAGTATCTACACATACATCAATTAAATCAGCAAAGAATAAATAATACATTGATAATAATAATGAACAGAAATAAAATATATACAGATACTTATATGTATATATACACATATAGGGAGTAACCTTTTTTTTTTTTTTTTTTTTTAAACAGTACACTAATTCCCAAGATTTAAGTCAGGCTTATGGGGCGTGACATAATTGACCCAGTTTTCCCAGTATAAGTCAAATTTCTCCGATTTATAATTAATAAAGGCAGTTATCTTCTCCATTTTATATATGTCCATTGTGGTTTCCATCCATTGCTTCAAAGTTGGGCTCTCCTGGGATATCCATTTCCTAGTGATGGTCTTTTTACAAGCCACCAGTAGGATATTCATTAAGTATTTATCTTTCTTCAGCCAATCTTGAGGAGCAAGTCCAAAAAACAAAGTTTTACTTTCAAGGGGTATTTCTCGTTTAAAAATATCCTGTAAAGCTTGGTGTATCTCTTTCCAATAGTCCTTTATGGTAGAGCAGTCCCAGAAAACATGGTAGTGGTTTGCGTTTGAATTCCCACAATTTCTCCAGCAGGCAGGGGAGTTATCATAGTGAGACTTCTGAGAGGGTGTAATAAAAAATCTGATCAAACTTTTCCAGCCAAACTCCCTCCACTTGGGTGAGCTGGTACAAGTCCATTGATATTTCCATATTATTGTCCATTCTTCCTCCGATATAGTTATCCCTCCTTCCTTCTCCCATTTTGTTTTAATATATGAGGTTGAGTATAATTTCATATTCAACAAACACTTATACAGGCATGAAACAGTTTTATCAATAATTTCTGAATTGTAATCTTTTGTAAACAATTCAATCCAACATATATTCGTCTTTGTGACGCTTTTCATCTTCATATTAACAAAATGACGCAACTGCAGATATCGATGAAAATCTTGGTTTTCTAATATATATGTCCTTTTCATAGTTTCAAAACTAAGCATTTTTTTATTTTCCATTACACTACATAAAGCTGTTATACCCTTAGATATCCAGTCCTTAAATCTTGAGTCTAATTTATTAGGTGCAAACTCTGTTTCATAGGCACACCACTTAAGAACTGCAATATCGCTCTTGAGTTTGTGTTCCTTTATGATATTTTTCCACACTTTAAGGGTCCATTTCACCCATGGATTATCAATGTTATTTATGTGGGCTTGTAAATTCCTATCTGCCAGAATTGCTTGTATGGGGATGGAGGCCATTTCTTCTTCAATAATTTTCCATTGAGCAACATGTGACGGGTTGCACCAACATATCACTGCTCTCATCTGGGCTGCAAAATAATAATATCGGAGGCAAGGTAAACCCCATCCTCCTTTTTGTTTGATCAGTTGTAAAGTTTTGAGACGAACTCTTGGCCTTTTACTTTGCCATATAAACCTTGATAGCATTTTGTCCCATTCATTGAATTGGTTTTGGTTAATCTCTATTGGAAGGGTTTGGAACAGGTATAGCAGTCTTGGCAGTACATTCATTTTAATGGAATCAATTCTAGAACTAAGGTTAAAAAAAGGAATTAAGTTCCATCTTGCTATATCATCTTTTATTTTTTTATATATGGGTAGATAATTGTATTCTGATAATTTTGTTAGATCTTTTGACAAATTAATGCCCAGATATTTAAAAGAGTCTGTTTGCCATTTCAGAGGGTAACTACTTCTAATTTCCCCTGGTGGGTTATAATTATATGAGAGTAGATGGGTTTTACCTATATTAATTTTATATCCTGATAATTGACCATACATTTCAAATGATTGCATTAAAATAGGGAGCGAGTATGTTGGGTGTCCAAGATAGACCAAAATGTCGTCCGCATAGCAGGCCAATTTATACTCTCTTCCTTTAATCCTAATTCCCTTAATATCTTCGTTTTGTCTGATAGACTGAGCTAATGGTTCCAGATATAATGCAAAGAGTAATGGTGACCATGCACATCCCTGTCTAGAACCCCTTTCTAGTGTTTAATCCTAGCAGTAGGATTATTATATAATGCCTGTATAGTTTTAATAATTGTATCCTGAAAGCCAAATTTGTATAAAACTCTGTAAAGAAAATTCCAATTGACCGAATCGAAGGCTTTTTCAGCATCCACACTTATAACAACTGCTTCGATGTTTTTTCTTTGTATATGATCCATAATATGTAGTGTCTTTCTTATATTGTCTTGTGTTTGGCGTTGATGTATGAAACCCGTTTGATCATTATGTATTAACATAGGTAAGAAATCTTCTAATCGTTTGGCCATAATGGAAGTAAATAGTTTATAATCTACATTGAGAACCGATATTGGCCTGTAAGATCCACATTCGATTCTATCCTTGCCTTCTTTTGGTATAGCTGAAATAATAGCCTCCCTCCAACTAGGTGGCGTTTGTGCCTTTTTTAAGACCCAATTCAATGTGGGGAGTAAGACAGGTATTAATTCATTTTTAAATTCCTTATACCACTCTGCCGTGTAACCGTCTGATCCTGGCGATTTACTTAATTTAAGCCTACTAATGGCAACTTTTAATTCATTTTCGGTTATATCTGCAAACATTGTTTTTCATCTAAAATAGGTAAATTCAGGGAATTCAGGAAGCTGTCGATTTGAGTTATGCTCCTACTAGAGACCTCGGAGTATAAAATTCAATAAAAATGTTGGAAGGCTTCCTGAATTTCATTTGGTTTAGTTTTTATCCCTCTTGTTCTTGGATCCCTGATTTTATAAATTGTGTTTTCTGCTATCTTTTTTTTTAGTTTCCAGGCCAATATTTTCATAGACTTAGAGCCACTTTCATAGTGTCTCTGTTTCAGAAACATTAGATGTTTTTTTATTTCTTGTGTGGCCAAACTGTTAATTTCATTCCTAATATTTCCTATTTCCCTTAATGTATCTTGTGCCAAATCTAGTTTGTGTCTTCTTTCTAATTCTTTTAGTCTTTTTTTTTAAGTCATCTGATTTTGTATTCTCGTTTTTTTTCTTAAATGAAGATATTGCTATAATTTTCCCTCTTAAAACAGCCTTCAAGGTGTCCCATAAAATGGGAGGCGAAACCTCTCCTGTGTCATTGAACTCTAAGAAAAGACTAATTTCAGATTTAATTTGTGTTTTAAAGGGTAGGTCATTCAGCAGACTTGAGTTTAATTTCCATGTATTATTTTTTGCCCTCAAAGTCAATAGATAGGTATATAGGTGCATGGTCAATTAGATCTATCGTCCCAATTTCACAAGTACATATTTTATCTTTATCCTTCACAAATGTTAGAAAATAGTCTATTCTTGTATAAAGACTGTGCGGAGCGGAGAAATAAGTATAGTCCCTTCTTTCTGGGAAAAGGTCTCGCCATATGTTAATTAAACCTACTTCATCAAAAATTGTGTTTGTTTCTTATAAAGGGGTTTAACGTTATGTATTTTTATGCTAGATGAGTCCAATTTTGGCTTTAAATAGATATTTAAATCCCCACCACAAATCAAAAAACCTTCGGTTTCCGTTACCATAATATTGGTGATTTTTTGGAAGCAGTTAATATCACTCCCAGGTGGTGCATAAACATTCAATAAGGTAATTGGGTTCCCATCTATCTTTCCCTTTACTAAAATAAATCTACCCTCTTTATCACGAATTTCCAGTACTTTTTCAAAAATTTACCTTTTTTGAGATGAGGATAGCAACTCCTCTCCTAAGTTGTATGACGAAAAAAACAGGTGAGTGAAGCCCATTCTCTTTAATTTTACATGTTCCTTGTCAGTCAAATGGGTCTCCTGTAAATATACTATGTGGGCTTGTTCTGTCCTCACCTTCGATAAGATTTTACTGCGTTTAATTGGTTTCAATAGCCCATTAACATTGAACGACACACATTTTACTCTGTCACTAGCCATATGTGTTTAGTTGTAAGTGTACCAAAAAATATTCAAAATATAACCTAGCAAGTCTACTCCCATAACGAAAACAATTGAAATAACATAAATAAAACAAAGCAAAATAACCAAGGCAGAATAAACAAAAAAAAAACGGAGAAAAAGGAAAAATGTAGTTCCAAGGCAGGGGTCTCTAATAAATGACCCTTGGTTAGGCTAGATAAAGCATCTAGCTGTGGGGGAAATCCTCTCCCACCTATGGGCAGAGGGCCCCCATCATGGCGCTCAATAGAGAGGGGAAAAAAATCTATATTCATTACATATATGCATCCCTCATTTGTATATATCTCTCATCTAGTTGGGGTTATTATATATAGCACAAATGTCTTGGGGTGAATTTAAAGTCACCTGTTTGAGTTCTGTTCATCTTACCAGTCCTTTAAAAAGTCAGTCAAGATTAACAGGTCCTCCGGAGAAGACGATGTTTATCTTCTGAAAACTTGATGTCTCTCCTTGATGCTTTTCTCTGGCTCCTCCGAATACTTTCTATTAGACTTCTGTCTTGACTACTTTGTGCATGTAATAAGTAACTATAATTATTTTATATGCTTAAATGTCATGTGTAGTTTTAGCTCAGCTGTTGTGTAGCTGCTAGCTCCTTGTAGCCTACAGCCGCGGTGTCCAAAGTGCAGCCCATAGCTATGTGTTTAACAGACAACTGAAACAATTAATAATGTGGTATTTGTGTGGTTTCATCATTGGACCTAAGTCTTTAGTTTCCGTAGGGGGGACAGAGAGCAAGGGAACAATGTGGGACAGCATTGGTGTCCATCTTATACCATGTTAGTTTTTGCAAAGATATGTCAACGTGAGTAGCCACACCTTGAGTTCCAACATATACTATATATATATATGATTGATTGATATATAAAAAGGAGTCAAAGGCCTCCTGATATGTCGTCTACTTGTGATCATAACATATGGCGGGTCAGGTGGTGGTACACACGGAAACAGCTCAGTCAGCCAGGGTTTTCACTGATAGAACAGTTGCAGCAGGAGTTGAGGTACTCAGCAGGCGCCAGCCATGTTTGGTGCTCCATGCTGTGGTATGAGCGCTTGCTCATGGAGGTGCCTTGATAGTGGTGCCACAGCTTGGTGGCCGTACCGTCAGGTAACACCAGGAAGGTCCCTTCTGTGCGATATTGAATGTCAGGGCACAGTTTGTAAAGCAGGTCATTAACAAGCAGGCACGGTGTGTTCAGGTCGACCACGAAGGGGTGCTTCAGTGTGTGTCCAGCAATTTGAACCGGAAGCGGTTTGGTGACAGGTAACATTCTTGTGACCTCAGTGAAGCCTTCGACCTTCAAAAGAGAAGCACACAGTTTCTTTGGTACCTCTGCATTCAGAGATGAGTGGGTGGCACCAGTGTCAATCACGAACTGATAACATTGTCCATTGACACTTATGTCCAGAAGGCGTCTGTTTGTATCCCCTTCTGGGCGTCCAGCTGTGGGCACAGGCGAAACAGCACCGCATTGTCCACCATCCGAGTCCATCTGTCTGGTCTCTTATCTGTTGCGGATTCTTTTCTCCGCCTGCTGGAACTCAAAAGGAAGGTCACCCACTGCTGAATATACTTTAGCTGATTTTTGTCCTTTCGGTTCTTTTGACATTTTTTTCTACAGTGATTTGAAAATTAAGGAGTCGTTTCCTTGTTACTCTGTCATCCGTCTTATTATCGTCATCCTGCTTCGCCCAATTATGCATATCACGTTTTCAAACCACAACATTAATTGTCCCAATAAACGTTAATCAATACCCCTATGTCAACTATTTATACGCATTACTTTATGTATATTTAAGTAGCTTTTCTAAATCAACTAAAGATTATCCAAGAATCCTTTGAACTGCACAAGCTTTGGCTTATCTATAAGTTAATGAGACTATTGTTTGTGTCTATCAGTTAGTTAGTTGTGCATTCTGACTTCCTGTCGTGTGTGATATTATACAAAATAAGGGCATGTGTTTATTCTCATTCGTCTAAAACTATCAATGTGACACACAGACACACCTATGTGTGTGAGCGAACGCACATTCCAAGAGATAAGGCGGAACACGCTCAAAGATGCCCTTGTTTCTAAGACAATTCTTATCTCACGGCTCACCCAGAAGCGCAGCTGTATCATATCAACCCTTAGTAACTGCAAACAACATTTATCATTCACTCTGACCTTCACAAACTGGCCCTGTGTAAGTGAAGTCACTGGGCCTCCCTGCTTCGGTTGCTGCCCCTGCAACCCGACCTCCGATAAGCGGAGGAAGATAATTAAATAGATGGATCACTCACTCATACGATTTCTGAACTAAGTATTATAAGAACAACTATAAAACACAAATGTATTTAAGTTTTAGTAGTTAACAACCAGCCAACCGGGGAATATTTTATTGTACTTTCACAAATGGCTTCCAACCCATCCTTAATTTCCGTGCACACGTTAATGTCACTTGGATCTCACAACCGGGGAGTATTTACTATCCACACAACGGTTATCCGTCCCATTACTCTTTTAGGGGAGACCAATTCCCCAGGGCGAGCCACACCCGACTATTTGCCTACTCGTCAGTGAAGCAGCCCATCACAGTAATCTAGACACAATAACTTGAGTTGACCACTTATTTACAACTTTTATGCAATGGCGGACAAGGCAATAATGCTACCAACCTATCAAAATCAGCACCTGTCTCTGTGGTATATAACAGTGTTTGACTTACAAGACTTTTGGACAGACTCCTAATGCAGATTTTAGAAAAAGGCACTGCTTACTTTGATGTTGGCCAAGTGAGTCTGTCCGTAAGTTTGCAAGAGCAGTCCAATTTTCAGCGTGTCATCCCGGACGAGCCCCCAAATTGTTGCGTTCTGACCCGTTCTTCCTTAGGTCAACGCCCCCAGGTTCTTTTATGACACATAAGCTGGTTTTAAATCAATCAGAGACAGAGGTTGCTCATTTTGATATTTTATAACCAAAGCGCCTTGGGAGATCAATCTAGATACAACATTTCAAAGGCACGGTCCAAATTGATCTAATCCTAAAATGGCAGTTTCTCCCTCCTCACTCACTCTCACCCGCCCCTATTCTTCTCCTCCCAACTTCAGACAGTTGAAATAGGGATTGTTATGTCTTCTTCCAACATTCCGAATTCAAGGTCTATGTAAAAGGCTCACACTTTAGCTGTTCTAAAATCTGACGAGGAAATAAAAAGACAACCAAATCCAACAACACCATGCTGGCTGAAAGACATACTTGATCAACAGCCATACAGATCACACTGACGGTGGCAGTACAAACAAATTTAACACTGTTACAAATATACGCCATATTGTGAACCCACATCAAAAAATAATGACAAACACATTTCAAGAGAACATCTTCACCGTAACACAAAATAAACACAAAAGAACAAATACCCAGAATGCCAAGCAGCGCTACTCTTCCGGGCTACATCCATGCCACCAACCCACATCACCGCCCCCCTCTGTGCGTCGGTTGAGGTGGGCGGGGTTTCTTTTGTGTTTATTTTGTGTTACGGTGAAGATGTTCTTCCGAAATGTGTTTGTCATTCTTTTTTTGATGTGGGTTCACACTATGGCACATATTTGTAACAGTGTTAAATTTGTCTGTACGGCCACCGTCAGTGTGACTTGTATCGCTGTTGGCTGTGATCAACTATGTCTTGCACTCTCTGCAGTGTGTCTTGTTGCAGAGAAAAATGTCAAATTGCGAGTATGAGCATAAATCTTTGTATAACAGACTTCAAATATTTTTCAACTTGAATATAAAAATACACATAAATATTAAAAAAATAAGATTTTCCTTAAAATTACATATAAAACTGTTAGATTGTTAGTATGGACAGATACTGTTTTATAACAAGCTACATATTAAATGAAAGTTAATTACTGTAAATGTACATGAATTTGAAAGTAATTTGAGAAAACAGAAAATGATATGTATTATTAATATGGTATTTTTCTGTAAACAAAATTGAAATATACATAGTTTGTCATTACTGGCATATTACTTAAAATAACAGGCGGTTTGTTTATTTATAGATAATGTCTTCAATTCTACAGTTTTATAACCTATTTTAAAAAAATAGAAACATTACAGTAGAAATTTAGTGTAAATTAACCATAAAAATAGGATATTTTTTTTACAGTGCACGTTTATTACTTTTATGTTTATCCGTACCCGCATGCCGTTCAATTGCAGCTTTCCCCTGACTACTTACGTCGACATCACATCGACAAAGTGTGCAGAAGCCAAGGAATGAGTCTCGACTGCTTTTCGTTATAAATTTGTGCTCTTTTATCCATTCAGAATTAAACGAGGTCTTGCGTTTTGGCATGATGCTAGCTTTCTGTCAATGTCATGCCGCACCAGCACATGGACCCTTGTTTACTTTTTTAACCAATGATAAGCAGATTTGTATCCGACACAGCTCTTGGGGTGTATAACATAGTCAGGCATTGTCATGGATGCAAAGGATTCTGGGTATTTGTTGTGTTGCGTTTATGTTGTGTTACTGTGAGGATTTTCTCCCGAAATGTGTTTGTCATTCTTGTTTTGTGTGGGTTCACAATGTGGCGCATATTAGTAGTGTTCTTTGGCAGAGTTTTTTATTAACAAACAGCAGAGCACCAAGTGCACATACAAAGTGGAATGAAAATATAAACAGTACAACAGTGCCATCTATTGGGAAAAACTACTGCATTACAACACTCCCACTTAGTTTTTCAATAACATAAGGTTCTTTTAAATAATATTACAGAGCCGTGCTCTCCTTCACAATAATATGTCAAACAACAAATATAATTTTGTTTTTTACATTGTTTTCACAGGAACTCTTCTAGTTTGTTTACAATAATTTCACTGAAACTCTTTTTCACATTTCATACACTTTTTTTAACTCACTTTGATCAGGCAGCGAGCCTGCACTTGTATCTCTCCACTCTTCCATCACTATGATGCTTGACTCTAAACACCGATCTCGATCCTACTGCCTTTCTTTCTCTTGGTAAATTTACCAAGTCCCACGTCTCATTTTCCAGCAGTGACTCGTATTACAAGTCAGCCGCCTCCTGCCATTCTTTTGCATTAGGACTCACCAATGCTTCTTTCAGTGTGATTGGCTCTGTCACACGACACATATTGGCATGATGATCAACAGTCACTATATCGACAAACTCATCATATCCAAATCTCTTTGGAGCCTTTCTGATTCTGCCACTCGTTCTGACAGTGCTGTCAACCGTCTCTTCATCATGTTGTGTTTCATTCTCATCTGTTTGTATGGTTATCTCATCCTCCGAACAGGGTACTTTCATTTCCTGCTTCCAGCTGAAGTTTGATTCATCGAAGATGAATTCGCGGCGGATTAGAATCCTCCTCTTCTCTTCATCATACAGGCGATATCCCTTGGCATTGTTTGCATATCCCACAAAACGAAGCATCACAGCCTTTTTGTCCAGTTTCCTTCTTTCTTCATCTGGGACATGTGCATAAGCAATACAGCCAAACACCTTCATGAGACTCATGTCAGGTTTCTTTCCACACCATTTTTCATAGGGTGTCTCTTCCTTCAGAACAGCCTCTGCCCAGAACATTTTTGACAACTTTGCATGTGACAGCATGCTTTTAGCTGCTTCAACTAATGTCCTGTTTTTTCTTTCTGCAACACCATTTTGCTGTGGTGAGTGAGGTACAATCATTTCATGGTGGATGCCTTGAAACTTCAAATATTCTTGAAACTCCTTTGATGTGTACTCACCACCATTATCTGTCCTCAGCCTGGTGACGCTTAGACCAGACTCATTTGAGAATGTTCTCTCAAATTCCTTGAATTTGCTTAGCACCTCATTTTTCTGTTTCAAGAAGTATACCTTACAGCATCTTGTGTAATCATCAATGAAAGTCACAAAATATTTTGCTCCACCTATAGATTCAGTCTGCATGGGACCACAGTCATCACTGTGAATCAGCTGCATCTTGCGTTTGGAACGGATTCCTCCAATCGACTTGAATGGCTTCTTAGCCAACTTGCCTTCCACACATCCTTCACAGAAGGAAATATCTTTTCCTGCAGAAAAGTTCACTCCGTTCACCAGATCTTTGAGTTCTTTAAGCTTGGTGGTGTGACCAAGGCGCTGGTGCCACAGGCTTGCCGCTACAGAAGCACTGTGACATACAGTTTCACTTCCTTCAATATCCAGCTGATATAGTCCATCTGCTTTTTGTGTTCCCATTCCTTGAAGTGTTCCACTTTTTCCACATATGTAGCAACGAGACTTTCTGAACTGCACTGTATTCCCTTTCTTGGTAGCAGCTCCCACTGAGAATAAATTCCCAGACAGCTTTGTAACATACAGCACATCATACATTGTGACATTTTTTACATCACTTAATTTGAAAGTAATTTTTAGGTTGATATTTCCAATTCTTAGGGCGTCAACTACCCTGCCGTCACCCAGTTTCACAGACTGTGATTTTGTGAACTGCTGGTATTCTTGAATAATGTCTTTATCACACGTCATGTGTTTTGATGCTCCAGAATCAATTAACCACTCAGCCTGTTGTGGTCCGTCACTGTTTGCATCCCTGATCACAAAGGCACTTTCAGAAGAATCTTCTTCATCCTCACACATCATGTGCTTAGCCTTGTGGATTTTCTTTCGTGGTTTATTTTTCAAAGTTGGACATTCGCGCTTGATATGGCCTTCTCTACCACAGTTGTAACATCTCCACATACTTTTGTCTGCTGCTCCCACTGTCTTGGAGCTACTCTGCACATTTCCCGGAAATTTAGATGACATGGCGGATGCACCACCTGATGCAGCACCACTGGAATCATTGCATTCACTTGCTTTTGCTCTTCATTTATTAATGCTTGCTGAACAAACTTCAGTGTCAGGTTGTCAATCTTTGTTTCTAGTGCAGTGACAATTGTAGCATAACTTGGTGGCAAGCTACCCAACAGTGTTACAATTTGGTCTTCATCTTCAATTACGGATCCAATTGCTGATAGCTGATCAGTTAGCTCCTTCATTTGTTTTAAATGCTCAGTTAAAACCTCTCCTTCCTTCATTTCACATCTGAAATATCTTTTCTTCAGGAACAGTTTATTAGCCAAAGTATCCCTCTCAAAATGGGCTTTCAGCGTGGTCCACGCCTCTTTGGGAGTTTGACAGTTTGTTATCAGGTACAACTGGGGTGTACTTACATTTAGCACTAACATAGAGAACGCTTTCTCTCTCCGTCTTGTGAATTCCACCTGTGCTGCTGCGTTAGCATCTGCGGCTAGCGTCTCCGTCTCCATTAGCATGCCCCATAGTCCTTTAGTCTTTAGCAAGTGTTCCATCTGAAACTTCCATGTTGCCCACTTCTCTGGTCCGCTCAGTCTGTCAATAAACATCTTATCCTCCATTGTGAGTTCCCACAATACAGTTTATCTTCACACAAAGTCCGTGCACAACAGCTTTTTAGCGACGATTTGGGCCCATAACCTGTTCTTTGGCAGTGTTTTTTATTAACTAACAGCAGAGCAACAAGTGCACATACAAAGTGGAATGAAAATATAAACAGTACAACAGTGCTATGTATTGTAAAAACTTCTGCATTACAACAAGTAGGAGTGTTAAAGTTGTTTATATCACAACCGTCAGTGTCACCTAGTATGCCTTGCAGTCGTGTGCGTACATCTGTGGAAGCCACATACAACATGTTACTGGATTGGCAACCAGTTTGTACATGTTGTAGAAGGTGTCTAAGGCAATGGCTTCATAACATGCCCTTATTCTTGTCATCTGGGTGACCACCATCAGATGTTGGTGAGAATGACTGTGGCTCCCATTGTCTTCCCCATTTTGTGAACCGGGTTAAAATGGCTCTTTGAGTGGTAAAGGTTGCTGCCCTTTACTATAGTGTCTCAAAAAGGTTTGATGCTACTCCGGACGCTGGAAGGGGCATTAAAAATCTGGACTGTCCAGCCCAAATCCAGACACATGGTCACCCTAGCTTTGTACCATGTCTCATGTTTAGTACACGCATTATTTGGTAACAGAGCCAACAAAGTTATGTGCACTTCATGATATAAATCCATAAACCTGCTAAATTTCTCCTTTAGTTCATGTGAGATTGTTTCGTCATTTGACACGGCAATGACGCCCTCTTTCAGCATTGAGAGTCTTAGCAACTTTGATTTTTTTTCCCCCTGCAATCTTTCAATTTTGTGACCTAGAGTCTTGGATGTCATTTTTACTACATCTTTTTTTCCCTCTACCACTTTCCCACCATTGTCACGCTCAGCCACATTGTCCTCCTGTGGCTGTTTATGTACGTCAGCGCATGTTTGTGCTACCTTCTCCTCAATTTGGAAAAGTCAAAGTTTGTCAACCCGTCAAATACTCACCAATGCATTGGATTTGTCAATATTTGTGTGCACAATTTTTTAAAATGGCCATTTTTTATGTCGGTGCGCCGATAAATCATACCACACAGTTGGAAGACTTGCTCATCGCTGCCCTGCGTCATCCTACACGCGGTCTGGTCCGGTCCGGTTTGGCTTCTGTCCCCTATGAGCGACCCTATAGCTCTTTAGGGGGACTCGTAGCTGTCGATGAAGAGCTTGATTGCAGAAATGTCTCCGCAACTTTGCCGATCCGTTTCCTCCGACGCCGGCCGTCAAACAAACGCTGACAGCGGCCCGTGCGTTTCTCTTCTAAACGAGCTTCGAAGCTCGTTGCTTCCCAATAAAACAACTCGCGTTCCGGTGAGGCAGTTTTTGACTTAATGTAGCGGTAAAGTCCTAAACTATTACTACTACTGGTTGCCAAATATGAATGAAACTAGTGTAGACGTGTGCAGCCAGTTAATAATCGATGTCCAGAATTGTGTCCATGTTTAACAAAAATGCTTATTATCATAAAGTCACGTAAATAAAACTCACTTTGTAAAAAAACGGAAAATAAACAGGGGCAAACAAATACTAGCCTGGCACAGTAGAAAACTGTTGCGCCTGCACTCAGCAACACCTGAGCAAGATACCAGCCCCTCCCCAAGTAGACTGGCCTTGAGCCAACCCCTTAGTGACGTCATGAACTTGACAGACAGAAATAGTATATGGCTTTAACAATATGAATGGGTAAAACACCTACAATATGAAATATTCTCACTTTTATGCAGAAATTTGCTTCCGCATCCGTTTCTGATACACACGTTTCGGGCTGGCTGCTCCGAAAACAAACCCTGCCCACTCTGCTTTGTTCCTTGTCTCAGCTGCTGTGACGTGGATTACGGTAACAACTCATATAACACCCAAAAGCTAAGATTTCCACCATTGAAATACTTTCTATAGTTCAAGACGTACGGTCATTTAAACAACAGCGCTGCACATCATAATGGGGGCTACAGTTTTGATGTTAAAGGTCTAAAAAATGATATAGCACATCCGGCGGGCCGGATGGAAAAGCTTATTTTGCCGTATTTTGCACAGGTCTGGTATAAATGATGACACATCTCAAGGCACAAATGCCAGGGGAATGAAGGAAAATCTTGCCCAAGTCTTGCACGTTATGAACCACCTAGTTTGAGTTGTTATGAAAATATTGACACCGAAGCATATTTGATACTATACATCCTCAATAAGGTCACTTATGGGTGAATTTGAGCCTATCCAAGCTTACTTCGGGTGTGAGGCAGGGCACACCATCAACTGGTCGCCAGTCAATCGAAGGGCCAGAAAAACAATCATTGGCACATATGGACTATTTAGAGTCGCCATTTAGTCTAACTTGGTGTTTGGGAGGAAGTTCAAATACCTGAAGAAAATCAATGCAAGATGCAAACTCCATACAGTGATGCTCCAATTGAGATTTGAACCCAGATCTATTTATTGTGCAGCAGACACAATGTCTACTATTATGGACATGCTTGGACAATTTCAACAAACTGCGAAGTTATCTAGACGGTCATTCTTTATATTGGGTCTTCTTTTACAAGTATCCCAGTTCATTTCGACAGAAGTGGCTAAACAAAGGGACGGTGAAGCACAGACAAGTGAACTGCAAACAAAAGAAACACAAAAAATACATAATCAGATTATATTAAAACAATCCATTGAGGATATTACCACAGCTGAACACTTCTGCGTAGACTGAAATTGTTTCTTAGTAAATAAATTGAATCAATTATGAATAAATTACTGTTAATCTAATATCTCTTATTACCTACTTCAGGAGGTTATGCATTCATTGAGGTGTGTCTTCCGGTTAGTTAGTTAGTTAGTTAGTTAGTTAGTTAGTTAGTTAGTTAGTTAGTTAGCAATATAAAAAAAAAAGTTATGATAAAATGTTCAGCAAATGTCTCAAATGGGAAAAGGAACATGCAATTTACAAGACCCAAAACAAGTGAATTTGGCACGTTGTGTAATTCGTAAATAAAAACAGAATACAATGATTTGCAAATCCTTTTCAACTTATATTCAAAGTGGATCCGGCGACGATTCTGGGTGTTGTTGATTAATGGCTTTTACTTTGCATAGTAGAGTTTTAACTTACACTTACAGATGTAGTGATGAACTGTAGTTACTGACAGGTTTTTTTTTAAGTGTTCCTGAGCCCATGTGGTGATATCCTTTACATGCTGATGTCGGTTTTGGGTGCACTTTCGTCTGAGGCATTCAATGTTACGTGCAGAGATTTCTCCAGATTCTCTGAACCTTTTGATGATAATATGGACTGTAGATGGTGAAATTCTTAAATTCTTTGCAATAGCTCGTTGAGAAATATTGTTCTGAAACTGTTCGACAATTTGCTCATGCATTTGTTCACAAAGTGGTGACCCTCACCCCATCCTTGTTTGCGAATGACTGAGCGTTCCATAGAAGCTGCTTTTATACCCAATCATGGCACCCACCTGTTCGCAAATAGCCTGTTCACCTGTGAGATGTTTTAAATAAGTGTTTGATGGGCATTCCTCAACTTTCTCTGTCTTTTTTGCCACTTGTGCAGGCTTTTTTAAAACATGTTACAGGCATGATATTCCAAATGAGCTAATATTAGATTAGATTAGATTAGATTAGATTAGATAGTACTTTATTTATTCCGTCAGGAGAGTTCCTTCAGAAAAATTACAATTTTCAGCACAATCCCATTCAAGATCAGACAAACATTAAAGGGAGACAGAACAGGATCGCTGACGGGTCTGCCGGCTTCCAGCGCCCCCTTACAAAAAAGATGACATACAGGTAAACAAGAGGGGGGGGGGGGAAGAATAGAAGATTAAAATAAAATTTAAAAAATCGGTCTTAGCCCGGGCCCTGGAGTGGGGGTGCAGACTGAGGCCAAGGGAAAAAAACAACAACTCATAGCCATAGTACACATCCCTCTTACATGTGTGTAAGAGGGAAACATCAAATATTTGCACACAAAATTTTTTTTCCAGTTTGAACGTTAAGTATCTTGTCTTTGCAGTCTATTCAATTTAATATAGGTTGAAAAGGATATGCAAATCATTATGTTCTGTTTTCATTTATGATTTACACAACTTGCCAACTTCACTGGTTTTGGGGTTTGTATAAATCCTATAGACTTTTGAGAAAATGTTTTTTATGTAATCTTCCCGAGAGGGACAAGTGGTAGAAAATGAATGGATGGAAGGATGATGTTTACTTTGCTAAACTGCAGTTCTCTCTGTGTGTATGCTAGCGGCCCGCCCCCACCCACAGAGACAAGGAGAGTGGATAACTGACGAGAGGGTTCACTTTGTTTATTTGTTTCCGCTATAGAACGACAAACCCTGTTTCCATATAAGTTGGGAAATTGTGTTAGATGTAAATATCAACGGAATACAATGATTTACAAATCCTTTTCAATCCATATTCAATTGAATGTACTATAAAGAAAACATATTTGATGTTCAAACTAATAAACTTTATTTATTTTTTTTCAAATAATAATTAACTTTAGAATTTCATGGCTGCAACACGTGCCAAAGTAGTTGGGAAAGGGCATGTTCACCACTGTGTTTCATCACCCTTTCTTTTAACAACACTCAATAGACGTTTGGGAAGTGAGGAAACTAATTGTTGAAGCTTTGAAAGTGGAATTCTTTCCCATTCTTGTTTTATGTAGAGCTTCAGTCATTCAACAGTCCGGGGTCTCCGCTGTTGTAGTTTACCCTTCATAATGCGCCACACATTTTCGATGGGAGACAGGTCTGGACTGCAGGCGGGCCAGGAAAGTACCCGCACTCTTTTTTTATGAAGCCACGCTGTTGTAACAGGTGTTGAATGTGGCTTGGCATTGTCTTGCTGAAATAAGCAGGGGCGTCCATGAAAAAGACGGCGCTTAGATGGCAGCATATGTTGTTCCAAAACTTGTATGTACCTTTCAGCATTAATGGTGCCTTCACAGATGTGTAAGTTACCCATGCCTTTGGCACTAATGCACCCCCATACCATCACAGATACTGGCTTTTGAACTTTGCGCCGATAACAGTCTGGATGGTTCGCTTCCCCTTTGGTCCGGATGACATGATGTCAAATATTTCCAAAAACAATTTGAAATGTGGACTCGTCAGACCACAGCACACTTTTCCACTTTGCATCAGTCCATCTTAGATGATCTCGGGCCCAGAGAAGCCGGCGGCGTTTGTGGATGTTGTTGATAAATGGCTTTCGCTTTGCATAGTAGAGCTTTAACTTGCCCTTACAGATGTAGCGACGAACTGTATTTAGTGACAGTGTTCCTGAGCCCATGTGGTGAAATCCTCTGGAGATTGATGTTGGTTTTTGATACAGTGCCGTCTGAGGGATCGAAGGTCACGGTCATTCAATGTTGGTTTCCGGCCATACCGCTTACGTGGAGTGATTTCTGCAAATTTTCTGAACGTTTTGATGATATTATGGACCGTAGATGTTGAAATCCCTGAATCTCTTGCCATTGCACTTTGAGAAACGTTGTTCTTAAACTGTTTGACTATTTGCTCACGCAGTTGTGGACAAAGGGGTTGTTAAGTGTTGTACTGTTGTACGCCCTTACTCATTGTGTCCGTTAGAGGGCAGTGTTTACCTCTGTGTTACCTGACACCTATGTTTCCTGTTCCGGGGTCATGAGTTCAATCTGTGTGTCTTGCGTCAGCACATTTACGATGCTGCCGATACAATAAATATATCTACAAGACCAAAGACAAAGTGTGTCTCATGAGAGTTTGACTACATCTCCACCGCAACGCACGATGCTCATCAGGTTATGGGCCCAGTAACGCAAGTCTAGAGCAACAACAAGGTAACAGAAGTAAGAAGAACTGTTAGCCAGGAGAAGCTACTAGGCGAGCTCGGATAAAGATGGCGCCGAGAAACCCCGCGAAAATTGAGGACTCTACAAGCCACAGCCTGAGCAACATTTTGGAGATAGCAAACTATAAAAAGAATACAAGTGAAAATGGCCGGAGCAGGAATGCTACAACTGCAGATTGTCTTCGATGGAACAGAAAATAAGTATGATTTATGGGAAACAAGATTCCTCAGCCGTTTACACATCATGAAGCTAAAAGACACCATTTTGAGAGAGCCCACTGGCGAGGCTGCCATAGCGGCAGATCCAGCGAAGAATGCCAATTGTTATGCTCAACTAGTGAACGCACTAGATGATAAGAGCCTATCATTGATAAGACATGACGCCGCCGATGATGGAAGGAAAGCCTTGAAATTATTAAGAGTACATTATTCTGGAAAGAGCAAGCCCAGGATTCTAAACCTGTACACTTCATTGACCACCATAAAAATGGAAGGTAATGAGACTGTGACTGATGATAAGGGCTGAGAATATAATTTCAGCTCTTCATGATGCAGGAGAGAACATGAGTGACGGGCTGCTTGTGGCCACCATTTTGAATGGACTGCCAGACTCATTCAGACCACTTGCTGTCCACGTTACACAAAATGAGGACAACGTGATATTCAAAGACTTCAAGAGAAGACTGAGGGTTTATGAAGAGTCTGAGAAGATGAGGACAACCGGACCTGCAGACAGTGTGATGAAGACTAACACAAAGCAAAGCAAACAAGGCACACACTGGAAGGAAGGGGAAGCCACTCTGACATGTTACAAATGTGGAGAAAAAGGACATATCAGAAACAGGTGTACCAAGAAAGTGTGGTGCAGTCATTGCAAGAGTAACACACACGCAGAGTCTCTATGCAGGAAAAAGGGAAAAGACGGAGCCAGAAAAGTTGCAGAAGAAAAGGAGGACATCAACCAAGAGGATCAATGTTTCATGGCCAAGCATGCAACAGACGAGAGGCCATCTGTCAATGTCAAGAAGAAAGGGATAATGATGGACGCCGGCGCGACATCCCATATTGTGAACGACATCGCCAAGTTCAAGAGCTTTGACAACACATTTCAGCCCGACACCCATTCTATCGAGCTGGCGGATGGGACCAAGTGCAGTGGGATGGCGCAACGCAGAGGGACGGCGCTGATCTATCTACTAGACAATGAAGGACGCCAACAAAGAGCGCAGCTGCAAGATGCATTGTATATACCAACCTACCCACACGACATCTTCTCAGTGGCAAGGGCAACAAACGGTGGGGCGACAGTGACATTCAAGAAGGGAGATAGCCACATGATCACCAAGAAAGGGGACAGGTTTGACATCTATGAGAGTGGTAATCTATTTTATTTACCAACTGTTCAGAAAAATGTGGATAAATGCAATATGTGCCACGACATGCAAACCTGGCATGAGATATTGGGTCACTGCAATTATGAGGATGTACAAAAATTAATGGGGGTGGTAAGAGGTATGAAAATCAGAGGGAGTGCGGGCAGGCCAACACAGCTGTGTGAAATATGTGCAAAGGGTAAATTCACACAGACAAGAAATAAAGAACCAGACAGAAAGGCTACAGAGCACCTACAACTGGTACATACAGATTTAGCCGGTCCTATGAGAACCCAAAGCTTAGAAGGTCACAAATATGCACAATCCTTTACGGATGACTATTCAGGTGCTATGACTTTATATTTTCTCAAATGCAAAAGTGATGCAGTACACGCTACAGAAAGGTTCTTAGCAGACTTTGTCCCTTTTGGGGAAGTTAAATGTCTACGTTCGGATAATGGTACTGAATTTACGAGCAAGGAATTCAGAGCATTGCTAACCAAAAATAAGATTAAGCACGAGACATCTGCACCCTATTCGCCGCACCAAAATGGCACGGCAGAGAGAAGTTGGAGAACCCTCTATGAGATGGGCAGGTGTATGCTTTTTGACAGTGAACTACCAGACAAAATGTGGAATTATGCTGTACAGACAGTTGCCTATGTGCGAAATAGATGTTACAGTAAACGCACAAAGAAAACACCTTATGAGATGCTCACAGGCAAGAGGCCAGACATGTCCAAACTTCAAAAATTTGGAACGGTGTGTTTTGCATACACGCAGGAGAAAGGGAAGTTAGATCCTAGATGTGAGCAGGGTCGTTTTATCGGGTACGACAAGAACAGCCCAGCTTATCTTGTGTATTATCCAGACATAGAAACGGTCCAAAAACACAGGCTAGTGAAATTTACAAACAAGACAGTCAACGAAAAAGAAACACAAACACATGGGCCACACACTGAGTATCAGGACAGAGAGGTAAACCCCAGGTTCCTTGACAGTGAGGAAAATAATGATGAAAAAATGGGAAACGCATCGGGTCAAAGTGTTAAAGAGGATGTTTCTATTACAGAGATTGAAGGTGAACAGTCTAGCGCTGGGGGTCGGGAAAGAAAGAACCCACCTAGAGTTAGGAGAAGGCCTGTGCGCCTACAGGAATATGACATGGAAGACACAGCAGACATGCTGGTAACTAGTGTAGACTCGTGTTATAGAGCAGTTTGCGACATACCACAAAATTACCAGGATGCCATACGATCAACCAGGTCACAGCAATGGATAAATGCAATGAATGACGAAATGCAGTCACTAAAAGAGAATGATACATTCAAAATCACTCAGTTACCACCAGGCAAAAAGGCAGGGGGGGTAGATGGGTGTATACACTCAAGAGTAATACAGATGGGTCAGATAAGTGTAAAGCAAGATTTGTTGCAAAAGGTTATAGCCAGAAACAAGGCATCGATTATGAGGAAACATTCTCGCCTACTGCTGACATGACAACAGTCAGAGTAATCATGCAAAAAGCAGTGCAGGAAGATCTAGTTTTACATCAAATGGATGTGAAAACCGCATACCTACACGCACCAATTGACTGTGAGATTTATCTCGAACAAACTGAAGGTTATGAGAAAAAGTCAAAAACAGGAGAGAAGCTAGTATGCAAATTAGAGAAGTCCTTATATGGTCTCAAGCAGTCAGGTCGAAACTGGAATTCTCTGTTGCATGCATATCTCACTGAAAACGGTTTTGATCAAAATCTTGCTGATAACTGCCAATACACAAGGGAAACAGAAAATGAAAAAGTGATTTTGATTGTGTGGGTTGATGATCTGATAATTGCTGCTAACAATGAGGAGGTTGTGAAAAATGTCAAAGTGATTCTCACTGAGAGATTTAAAATGAAAGACCTGGGGAAGTTAAACAATTTTCTAGGGATTGATTTTAAACAGTCAGAGGACCAAGTCACAACACAAGTATGTAAACAAAATCCTCTCCAGATTTGGGATGCAAGATTGTAAGGCCAGAGAGACCCCATGCGAGTCAAAACTCGAGTACACAGAAAATGCTGTAAAAATGGAAGAACCAAAGATCTATCGAGAGGCAGTGGGAAGTTTGATCTATTTGGCTACTTGCACTAGACCAGATTTAAGTTATGTGGTCAGTAAACTTTCCCAGCATTTTGCTGAGCCAAGTGAGGAACATTGGAACACTGTAAAGCATGTTTTCAGGTATCTTAAAGGTACAACAGACCGTGGGTTATGTTTTAAAAGGGATGACACAGGTGAACTTGGTCTAATAGTCCACAGCGATGCTGACTGGGCATCTGAGGTCACAGACAGACGTAGCACCACAGGGTACTGTGCCAGTTTAAGTGAGAAAAGTGCACTAATTTCATGGAAAAGTCAAAAGCAACCAACTGTTGCACTGTCTACCTGCGAGGCAGAATACATGGCCTTAGCGTCAGCCATACAGGAGTGTATGTATTTACAACAGTTACTCAAGGGTATTTATAAGTGTCAGTATGCACAAACCAAGGTTTACGATGACAACCAGGGAGCTATAGCACTAGCTAGAAATCCAGTAAACCGACAAAGGTGCAAACATATTGATATAAAATATAATTTCATTCGTGAAACTGTGAACAGTGGGAGAATATGTTTGGATTATTGTTCTACTGACAACATGATGCTGACTTGATGACAAAACCAGCCACTAAGCTAAAACTGAAGAAGTTTGCTAAGTATTTTTTTGGCACTTAGAGTGCAAGAAAAGCATATTGCGTGCCAAAATGTGTTGTTGTTGTTTTATTTTCTATGAAAATTAATGTACCACAATAAGCTAAGAGCGAGTGGGGGTGTTAAGTGTTGTACTGTCGTACGCCCTTACTCATTGTGTCCGTTAGAGGACAGTGTTTACCTCTGTGTTACCTGACACCTATGTTTCCTGTTCCGGGGTCATGAGTTCAATCTGTGTGTCTAGCGGCAGCACATTTACGATGCTGCCGATACAATAAATATATCTATAAGACCAAAGGCAAAGTGTGTCTCATGAGAGTTTGACTACATCTCCACCGCAACGCACGATGCTCATCAGGGGTGTACCTCGCCCCATCCTTTCTTGTGAAAGACTGAGCATTTTTTGGGAAACTGTTTTTACACCCAATCATGGCACCCATCTGTTCCCAATTAGCCTGCACACCTGTGGGATGTTCCAAATAAGTGTTTGATGAGCATTCCTCAACTTCATCAGTATTTATTGCCACCTTTCCCAACTTCTTTGTCACGTGTTGCTGGCATCAAATTCTAAAGTTAATGATTGTTTGCAAAAAAAAATGTTTATCATTTTGAACATCAAATATGTTGTCTTGTAGCATATTCAACTGAATATGGGTTGAAAATGATTTGCAAATCATAATTTTCCGTTTATATTTACATCTAACACAATTTTTCCAACTCATATGGAAACATGGTTTGTAGGTCCTGACAACGATGCAGCCGATCAAAAATGTATGGACAGATCTGGATTACATTCAAAAGAAGTGTCAGGAATAGGATGAGGAACAAGTAATTAGATTTTGGGGTGATCCAGATTACTCTCTGGATTAAGGGATTTTTAAAAAGCATTCTTCACTATTGGGAGGTCTGCCCTCTACAAGTGCTTTGCTAGTTAATAATGAAATAATTTTATCTTTGGAACATGCTCAGGGCCAATGAAAATGTTGCTGAGAGCAGAAAATAGCCCTAGACCCTCACTATGTACGTCCATTTTCTCACATTCACTTTACCTAAATTTAAACCTACATTTGCTCTTCTGTTTACAACCTTGCTGTCTTTAATTGGTTTTAAAAATGCACACACACTAAAAATAAAGTTGACTTTCACTTTTACCTTTATATTGTAACTCTTAGTTGTGAAAAACAACCTGAAATTTGCTTTACCTGTATGATAAACACCGTTACAACGCCTGCCCCCGTGCTACGGTAGTTTCCTGCAAACCAGTCCCTGAGTTTATAGAGACAACCCTAAAAAAAGACAAAAACATGAATTCCTTGACACCAAGAGATTAATGTATTACTAAGGCCTGTTCTTGTTTACACAGTAAAGTGTGGATTGAGTCAAAGATCTGGAGCACACAAAACAACAACAACATTCTTTAACACACTAATACCTGAGTGAGAGTATTAAAAAAAACAACTTTGAGTGCAGTCAGTGTTGGCTTACAGGCGTGAAGTGTCAGTGCTTTTTTTTCTATAGGCTATGTGTCATTCGACTGACTGGCAACAAGTCCAATGGGGACGTCTGCATTTTATTCAAAGTTAGCAGGATAGTTTTACTGTGAACAAGAACGCATAAGCGGTACAAAATGAATGGAGGGATGGTTAACCTCTTGCCAGTTGCCATGAAGGGTTGAGGTGCAAGGATCCCGACTACAACAGGAAATGGGTGCGTTACCCAGCCAATCTGCCTCCCCATGAACTCCACAACACCTAAACTGAACAGAGAAAAAAAACAAAGATTTTAGGAAAGGGAACTGCTATGTTTTAACATTTTTAAGGGGAACTACTCTATTTTTTTGGAATTTTGCCTATCATTCACAATTTTTATGAGAGACAAGAACGCACATAATTTTTTTTATTACGAGTTTAAAGATTCAAAAAAAACGCTTGGAAGATGGGAGTCACCGTTGTAGCCTTCAAAGATTTCAAAGACAACTTCAAAACCCACCATCGATGTTATGTAGTAAACACACTGCGAGTCTATGTCGTAACAGACACGTTCATAACAATATATAACATGTTCAATATTTACCTTATTTTGATCCTTTTAATCTGACTTCTTCCTCGCATTGATTTCTGTTTCCAGAGCAACACACGTCCGACTTCTAGCAACAACTGTGTGTTTCTACTGCCGGATACAAAACGCTTGTGTGTGTTCTAATCTTGGCAGACTTGGTTAAAAACAAGACAACCTTTTTGGGAAAAATGAGCATTCACAACATTATTTTTTTCAAGCTGAATTAACAAAGGATTAACTACCGCTTCTAGAAGTGATCGTGAAGATGAGTGGGACGTTGGAGCAGACTGTGTCATGATCTGTTGCTGGGATCATGTTTTGTTTAGTTAAAGACTCCCTTAGTTCTGTTTCAGCACCCCTGGGTGTGTGTTTTCTTGTTTGCCATGGGTGCTGATTATATTCACCTGCCTCTGGTTAGTGTTCAGAATGCTCACCTGCTCCCAGGCACTAATCATATTTCTTTATCTATTTATTCCTGCTTTTTGCCACACTCAGTCTGGCTATCTTGTTTGCTCCATGCAACAAGTTACATGTGTTTACTGTTTGATTCCTGAATTAAGCTTTGCCATTTGTTTGCTCGTTTCCAATGCTAAGCTTTCCCCTTCGCTTTTCCATAGCTACCTGTGCTATCGGCACGGTGTCCTGTGTTTTGGATTTTGCCTGATTTATGAACAATAAATCATTGTCTTACCTGCGCACTGCCTCCAGAGTTCCATCTGCATCTTGGGGAAACGATCCGTGCTATAATATGGGACCCCGCCATAACAGGAGACAGCAAGGCTGAGTGTTGCGAAAAGCAGGAATAAATAGCTCTCTGGTGAGCGTCCCGAACACTAGTCAGAGGCAGGTGAAAATAATCAGCACCAATGGCAACCAAGAAAAAACAAACCAGGGGTGCTAACACAGAACTAAGGGGGTCTTTAACCAGTGACGTGCTGTCAGGGGAGGCAAGTGAGGCAGTGCCTCACCTGCCTCCAGGTGGCTTAACCAGGAGATGTTCCAAAACGAAGTAATAAAAAAAAAATAATAATACTATTTCTCTTTTGGTTTATGCTTTCTATGTGATTTTGGTGTGGTTCCTGTATATTTTGATCATTTTCATGGTCAAAATTGCGGAAAATCCAAGTTTCCTGATCAAAACCATGCAGCAGATGAGAAGTGAGGCAGACACAGGCGGTGCCTCCACGGCTACACACAATGGGTATTGGGCGTGCGTGCGAGGGGGTGCATGCTTGTTGCCACGTGGAAAAGGCAGGTCTTGAGGCACCAAGTACCTCTGCCTCAAGGTAGGGGGCGATATATGGTCAACTTCCAGTTCAATGCCTCAGCAGTACGCTGACTCACCACACTGGGAGAAGTGGGGGCGCTCAAGCTAGCAGACACAGGTCTCTCCAGCGGAAGCCAGTATTTTTTTATTTTCTTTTTTTTTTAACTGTATAGCAAACGTGGCATTTTTATTAGTGTAAGCCAGCGTTTATGGGCGTTTTTTGTGACATGCAAAAATATTGTTTAATTTCTTGGAATGAATTTGAATTAAATGAATGTTTCTGCCAATATGGAGGATTATATACTGTATCCAAGATTAAATACTTCTCTAAACTGGACTTTAAGACAAAATTAATGCGATCATACAAAGTACGTTTTCATGGAGGATAGCAATTGCTGCTTCAGATAAAAATACAGAAAGGTAATATACACTCACAATACTTGATTCATTTTGTTAAAAGCAAATGGGACCAAAAAGTATTTAATAACAACTTTATCAAATAGTTTTTGGACCCATTTATCATATCATAATATCATTAAGATAATGTTTTTATGAAAGCGAATTACTCCCTTTTTTTTTTCCTGTAACTCTAATGTGCAACCTAAATCAACAATGACTAGAGCTGCACATATGAATTTATGTAGAACAAAAAGTATGTATGCCTCACCTAGTGTTTAGTTCACCGCACGTCACTGTCCTTAACTAAACAAAATATGATCCGGGCAACATCCACGGCCAGCTGGAACAAACACACAACTGTCCATCGAGTGAATCACACTTAATATTGGTCATGATACACACAGCACATCATGCATGTATCTAGCTGTGTACAAACAAACATTAAATGTGTCAGGCTTGTCACTGACAGTTTGGTTAATTTTTGTTTTTTTCTCTGTGTTTTTTTTATTTCCTATCAGCACTCTTATTATAGTTCCTTTTCCTGCAATTCTCCCTGAGTGCTTGTTTCCCTCACCTGTACCTGATTGCCAGTTTGGCACACCTGTTTTCAATTGCCAATCAGGATCCAATTTATACCTGCCTCTCCCTTCAGTCAGTGCTGGAGTATTACTAGCTGTATGCTGCGGACTGTGAGCTGTTCCTGTATGCTGAGTGCTTTAGACTGTTTGCTGTCTCCTGTTCTCCTTGGTTCCTGGTTTCCTGTTTTCTTGTTCCTGTTTGCTGGTTTCTGGTTCGCGTTTTCCCTGCATTTTTTAGACATTAAAATGTTTCCTGCACCGAGCCTGCCATTTCTGCATCTTAGGGTTCATCACCACCACTTCTTGACAGAATACTCCAGCCAAATACGAACCCCGCAGACATTTTTATGGCGGAGAGGCTTAACAGGATACTGGCGCTGATGGCCGAATGGAGGAGAACTTTTGCCTACTTTAAAGCTCCCTCCCACCCATCCCTGTCGTCTGTGGGCTTCTTTGGGGACGTCTTGGATCCGTCCTTTGAGGGAGGGCTATGAGTAGCTGTGTAGCTGGGGAGGCACAGCTACTTCTAACTCCAGTGGATCTGCCGCAGTTGCCGCCATCCACCCCGGTGGGCCTACAGATGGCATCATCAACCCCAGTGAGCCCTCCCACGCCCGCTGACGTGCTGCCTGCTCCTCAGGCTCCGCCCACGCCGGCAGACATCCTGCCTGCTCCTCAGGCTCCGCCCATGCGGGCAGACGTGTTGCCTGATCCTCAGGCTCCGCCCACGCCGGCAGACGTGCTGCCTGCTCCTTAGGCTCCGCCCATGCCGTCAGACGAGTCGCCTGATCCTCTGGCTCCGCCCATGACCCAGACGACATCGTCTTCCTCGTCGCTGGCTCCACCCACGCAGAGGACATTGTCTTCCTCGTCGTTGGTTCCGCCCACGCCAACGACATCAGCTTCCTCGTCTCTGGCGAACTGTCCTACGGCGTCGCCAGCTTCCTCGTCTCTGGCTTCGACCACGCCAACGACATCAGCTTCCTCATTTCTGGCGGACCGTCCGACCGCATCGCCAGCTTCCTCGTCTCTGGCGGGCCGCCCCACGGCACTGCCAGCTTCTTCGTCTCTGACGGGCCGTCCCACGGCTTTGCCAGCGTCTCCAGCTGGCCTGACGCACAGGCGGCCATCAGTCTTCCTGTTTCCTGGTTCCTGGGTGCTGTCTGAAGTTTGCCTGTTTCCTGGTTTCTGGTTTGTATTTTCCCTGAATTTTTTGGACATTAAAATCATGGTTTCCTGCCATTTCTGCATCGTGGCAAAATGTGGGCTAATACTCTACAAATACTGCAACATGATTGTTTATGTTTTTCAGTTAGTACAGATTAGTGTCTTATCGCATTGTGTTGTGCATTACAAACTCCAACTTGTTTCGTGCTGATGTAGAGGCTAGATTATGTCCTACCTTAATTAGGTTTTACGGCTAATACCGAAGCACGTCAATGTGTTAGTACACTAGAATAAGAGTTCCTCAGTGTTTGCTCTTACAATAACAATGTGGCTGCAGTTTGGTTATCATACAGGTTATTGTAGTTAATGTAGCATTGGGGATGTTTTTTTTCATTAATTTTAAAAGTGATTTAGAGGTAGAATTGATTGCTCCCATTATCTGCATTCTCTTCTTGTCTCTCATGATTGCAAACAATAGTGAAGTGAATTAATTAATTAATATTATGTTTTGCATATGGTGAATGTTTATATTCATTTTGGAGAAATCAAACCACCAGTAGGTAGGCAATGGTAGACATTTCAGTTAGGGCACATGATAACATAGGGTCCTTTAGTGTTGACATTAGTGTGCGGATTTGATTAGTTCTCGCGGAAAAAAAGGCAATAAGATTGGACCTCGGTATGCAAAGGTGATGGCCAAATCCGTCAAAAGAGACTACGTGTTTAGCTTAATGTCAACATCTAAGTTACGACCAGCATCTGTTGTTTTTCCGTCACTTACACACAAACATCCACTTTATGATCAGGATGCGCTATCCTGACCCAGCACCCACACACAGACAGGAGGTAGAAATATAAAAGCTTTTGGTTTGGATTCTCCAAGTTAGGAGTGCCTCATTTTTGACCTGACCTCTTCCAGGAACTGCAGTCCTGTATAATGACGCTCACTTGTAATAAAGCAACTTTTGGTTCAGTAAAGCATCTCTGACGTCTCTTTTGATCCAGCCACACTGCCATGTCACCCTTCTGTCTGGACAAGGGTGACAAGCCCAGAAATACACATCAGTAGCAAAAATTCTAAATAAGTGCAGTTCCCCTTGAACATCAGAATGGTCGCATGGGATATTTGTTTTGTACATGGCTAACAAGTTACATTAAGGAGCATCAGAAGATTGCATTTGCACAGTATGACAATTCACAATATGAGTAATAATAAAGTTTAAACAATAGGAGTTATGATAAGAGTATATGAAATACGGATAAAGACAATAATGACGAACGTGTACAGAATACAGGACAAACACTGCAGTAATAAATTTGTATCTAAGTGAGAGGATGAACAGTATTTACCAGGTGCTGGACAGAATCAAAATCATCTTTAATGATCTGGTTTTCCTCTGGACCGGATTGTTTGTAGACCTGCAAACTTTGCATTAGGTCGCTCTCAAAGTATGTGTCAATCTGCAATGTAGACAGGAAACTATTGTCAACAATAACACAGTATAGACACATTGCTACTTAATACTTTTCAAATGTTTTTGTAGTGAGACAACATTTTCGGTATATTAGATGGCATTTTCATCCCGGCATGTTTTGACTGTCATCTGCAGTCTTCAGAAGGGTCACCTGACCACTGTGAGATGTTGCCTGTTTCTATATGTGTGGCCAACCAAGCAACCTTTGCCTATAAGAACAGCTGATAGGCAACACGTCACAATGATCAGGTGACCCTTCTGAAGAAGACTGCTGATGACAGTCGAAACATGTCAGGTAAAAATTCCATCTAATTTACCGAAAATATTGTCTGACTACAAGAAGATTTCAAATGTACCATATTTTACGGACCATAGGACGCACCGGATTATAAGGCGTAATGCAGATGAGCGGATTGAGTCAGGTCTATTTTCGTACAAAAACCGCACCAGATTATGGGGCGCATTAAAGGGGTCATATACTGCATATATATATATATATATATATATATATATATATGTATATATATATATATATATATATATATATATATATATATATATGTATATATATATATATATATATCTATATATACATGTATATATATATATATATATATATATATATATATATATACATGTCTATATATGTATATATATATATATATATACATGTCTATATATGTATATATATATATATATATATATATATAGACATGTATATATATATATATATATATATATATATATATGTATATATATATATATATATATATATCCATCCAGTATATATATATATACAGTATATATATATATACAGTATATATATATGTATATATATATATATATATATATATATACATACATACATACATACATACATACATACATTTACTACCACTTAATCCCTTTGCGGTCATGGGGGGCGCTGGTGCCTATCTCAGCTACAATCGGGCGGAAAGCGTTGTACACCCTGGACAAGTCGCCACCTCAGCGCAGGGCCATATATATATTATATATATATATATATCTTCTACATTCAAAACACTTTCTTGTGGTCTCCATAACATGTAACAGTGGTTATTTGGTCAAAATGTTGCACAGATTATATTTTACAGATCATTTTCAAGCCGCTTTTTGAAAAATTGTTCGACTGGAACTCTCTAATTACTAAAATTCCTTGGGTGAATAATGTAAACTCACTACATCAGTATGTTTTAGCGCTTTCATGGCAGATATAAGTAAGAACTTTACACTACTTTATATTAGAAATGACAACAGCAGAGGATGAATGTCCCATATCAAGAAAATACGGCACAGTCTACAAAGGCGGACGCGACCAATTTTTCAGGATTTATGCAGATCCCAAATACAGAGCAGCAGGAACCAGAAGGTAAGAAAAGTGGCTTTTGCATAGTATTGCGAAACAAAAACGACAGATAGTATGTCTTACCTTATACAATTATCATTTGTTAAAGCACAGTACAATCCATCAAGCGGTGCAGCTTCATAACTTACCAAAGTTGTACTGAAACATTTTGATAGATTTTGAGCGCCGTGTGTAATGTTCTATATTTTCAATGGAACATATAACATTTTGTTTTTGTTTACTTGAGTCATATTGCGGTCTACACGAATCTCTTATGTGTGACTGCCATCTACTGGTCACACTGAACAGTAAGCACAACCAAAAGAATTCCGTTCAATAGGCGAAAAGGGTTTTAAATGAAAATGAAAATGAAAGGATTTTAAGTGCGTCTTATGATCTGAAAAATACGGTATATGAATGATGACATAATGATCTATTGCCACAAAAGAAAAATAGTAAATGCGCTGTGATCTGTAAACGGGTATACTGTGCCGACAATCAGGCTGTTTGCACAGGCATAATTTCAAAAACTATAGTACCACTCTGCTGTAGACCAGGAACACACAGGCCATGGCCAGCTCCACCAACATCAGAATGAAGAGCAGGATAAAAAACTGCAATTGGGGAACAATCACATTTAAATGTTTTAAAATGTTTATGAATTATTTCCTAAAGGGGCCCTATCCTTCTCATTTCAAGAGCTTTTCAAATGGTAATGGATCCAGTGAGACACTTACATAGGTTTATTTTAATAAGTTGTATACTGAGCAAATACAGAGAAACGCTGCGTTCTTCTCTTCTTGGACTAAACACTTAAATTCAGCAGCCTTTTGTACTCTGCTAGAATTGGTCAGGGGTTTAAGGTTTGCCCCAACTCCCAAACTCTGCCACCACTGCATAGAAACGCGCCCTCTCAATATTTTTGATGAATAATTTCAGAATCTCTCATCGGACTGTACTTTCTTTCTTTCTTTTCCCACTCCACATGTGGAGTGGGAAGAGCAAATAGCAACGACCTACTGTGGTTCTTTCTTGCTTCTTCAAAAAACATTGCTGCTTTAAGGGTGCGACAGCACAGTCGATAAAAACAATGAAATGTATGATTTATTGATTCTTGTTTTGTTTTTTTTGTTTTTTGCTGGAATATCCGAGAGCGCTCCCAGCATGCCTTGCAGTACTTGCTTTACGACATTTTGACATGAAGCTATACCTAATAAATCATACTTTGGATATAGCATTATTTAGTGTAATTTGTGTACTCAGTTGAAAGAGTCCTTCGATGCCCATTTACATGTTGGCACTGCTTGGACTCATACGCATGCGGAGGTGCCGATCGGGCATGACTTCCAGCGCTGTACGCTATAGCATAATGAAGCTTTTACATAGTTTTCCTTCGGAAGCCCATGACATGTAATACAATTCTTACATCCGAAAAAAAAAATTCTGACTATAAGAAAAAGTGATAAACGGTAACCTACTGAGTACCGGTTACTGCTTCCTACAGTTGTGACATCAGAAATTCACAGGATGTCATGGAAATTTTGTGAAGTGTTTGTACCCGATTGACGCCATTTAGAAATGGTATGTGTAAGAATTTACCCTGGGATAACTTATTATGAAAATACATTAACTTCATGATATGAAAGCTTCATGTTATGCACTGTACATTGAACACGTTAAACAGTCTGAAAAGTTAGAAATGTTGTATAGGGCCCCACTAAAGTAATTTTAGCATGTCTACAAAGACATTGGGAGACAATTAATTATTTTTTTTACTGGCATAACTGTTTTTACAAACATCTTCAGCTGAATGCTGATTGTTCATCCCCACAAAGCACGGACATGGACATTTTAGTTACAAATATTTAGCACTTCAAGTGATTTCAAAAATGTATTACTGTAATTTATACTCACGCTGATAAGCATGCAGCGGTTCTCTTTAATGGCTCCCAGCACACCCAAATAACACACACAGGTGACAATGGTACCAGTGACCACCAGGGTGTTAGCCGGGTAGATAGACCAGAAGGTTGTGATGAGAGAGGCGAACCTGGAATGCATTCCTTGGAAAATGCCAAAGGCGACCACAAACGCGCCACAGAGCTCCAGTACAGACACAAAACGGCATGTTATTTGGTCACAGCATGGCTTTGAATTTAACTCATGGATTGGACAAAATTGTGGATATAAATTAGTGCTGTCAAAGGATTAATCACACTTTTACGTTTTGATTAATCGTTCGCAGTAAAAGTACTTGAGTGCAAAATTTTAAATTAACATTAAGAAAAGCCCCGGTATTTTGACACAGACACAATATTTTTGGAAGAATGACATGTAGAATTTTTTGTTTTATGTTTTAATTGAATGCATGCCATTTTGTTGTTCAAAACTTGCTAACAGTTTTAAATGACATCTTATGTACTTTACAGTAAATTTGTGTGTATTTTGGAGTGTAATTTGTCACCAGTCGGAGTCTGGTCACTCATCTTTGCACTGACGTATGCATTGACCAGAGGCCTCATGTATTAAGCCTGCCTACGCATATAAACCTGGCGTACACACTTTTTCACGGCAGAGTTTGAGCGGTATCAAGAGTGAAATGAGCGTGGAAATGTGCGGTGCCTGCGAGGCCACCTTGATGCATGGGTTTTCCTGAGCTGAAGCCCAGAAGCCCCACCCAGTTTAGGAGAGTCCCATATTGATGTCGGAACACAATGATTGGGGTTCATAGCTGTCAACCACATCTGCATACACCAGTTGACAGGAGATATTTTCATGAAAAACATAATTTTAAAAATTGATGATATTGTTGCCATTTTGCTGTCAAAGTGTTAAATAAAAGCAGGATTTTTATTTTTATTTTTTTTTTTATTAAATCAATCCAACAAAATTATACACAATAATACCTTGACAATACAACCGCAATTCCAATACTAAACAGCAACATTCAGAATAGCAGTCACAGAACAAATGGGTCACATTTTTGTGTTAATTTATTTATTTTATTTTGTGGTTTGAATTAGTTTTTGGAGCTGTCATTCCACATTTTTCAATATTCACCTTAGTCAGTAAGGGGCAGTAGAGCGTTTCTTCCTAATTGAATGTTATCACCTGCAGACCGGAAGTGTCTTGTCAATGTCCCACTGGGTGTGAGTTTTCCTACCGAGGATGTCGTGGTGGTTTGTGCAGCCCTTTGAGACACTAGTGATTTAGGGCTATATAAGTAAACATTGATTGATTGATTGATTGATTCTAATGAGAGCGGCCAGTCTGTGAACACCTGAAACGCTCTATGTGCTTTTTTCTCCTGTTTAACAGGTTAGTTCTGGTGAATCAACTCACTGAATGATATCTATATGGTCATTATAATTTTAAGTACACGTTCTGATGGTGGAGCCTAATTCTAAAGTGTTTGCAAGGTGTAGTTAGTGTTTGTGAATGAATCCAGTGCTGTGCACAGTAATCCATACAAAATGGCGACATGATTGCGCAATGTTTGTATAGGAACTTCTGATACTAATTCAGACTCCTAAATTAGAGCTCCAGTTTTCTTATTGATTTTGTAATATATTTTGTATAATTTGTGTGTTCTGAAAAAGGTTTTACATGCTACTTTATTGTGTTTGGACATGGTTACATTAGTTAAGCTCTCAGGAATGGTCAATGAACATTTCAAGTACAGTAACTTAAAGCTGCTATTATAAGAAGAATAAAATGAAGAAAAGTAAAGTGCTTAAATGAATGTTGCTAAAAAGTGCATTAAGTTAAAGGTGAATATTCCTGAGAAAGACAAGACAGTGAAATAAGGTCTGATTGGGCACTATATTATATGTTTTGGAGTGATGATGTGGATATGTGAAAATATATGGGAAAAAGACATACAGTATTGTTATGGTAATTATAACTCCAGTGATACAGTAACAGTTTAATGATAGTTTGAGTGTTCTGATGAAATTAGAGGTGAAGATAAAGTAAAATACATTGACATGATAATACAAAGTGACAAAAGATATGGGAAATGAAGCGATTTGTGGATCTGTAATTTCTGTTAATAATTTCTGATGAGAGCGGCCAGTCTGTGAACAACTGAAACGTTCTATGTGCTTTGTCCTCCTGTTTAACAGGACGTTATTATCTGACTGCTTGTCCTGGCTACCTGGGACCTGCAACATATATATATATATATATATATATATATATATATATATATATATATATATATATATATATATATATATATATATATATATATATATATATATATATATATATATATATATTCATCCATCCATTTTCCACCGATTTTCCCGTTCGGGGTCGCGGGGGTGCTGGAGCCTATCTCAGCTGCATTCGGGCGAAAGGCGGGGTAAACCCCGGCCAAGTCGCAGACACAATTCCCTTTTTCATTAATGCATTTAATGCTTCATATTCATAACATTGATTATTCATCTTGGCGATCATTTTGCCACCTATAGCTATCACAATGTGTTCCTGTGACTCCAGCACAGCTTCGTGGCCAGTCAGGGTTTGCGGCACATGGTGGAGAAATAGTCTGACTTCGTTACAAGGTGCTTTTTGTAGTGGAGGTTGTGACCCCAAAAATCAGGAGGCGGCAGGCCGCATGCAAGTAAAAAAATAGTTCAATGGCCAAATGTTCAAAGCAGAGTGCGGAAAAGTCAGGCACATAAAAAAAAAAGACACAAGGAAAACTTTGCATCACAAAAGGGGCAAGCTGGATTGGCAAGCAAAAAAAAACAAAGCACAATCCAAATTGAAAAAAAGTATAAAAGCCAATACACCATGTGCAGTCCTCCAACATACCATAAAACACCAAATTTATGTAATGATCCCACAATCAACTACTGAGGGAGATTGGGTTAAATAGCATACTGTTCATTGACTTTGGGTGAGAAAAATTAACACCAACAACCCACAGGTGAGGAGTGAAGTGCTCAGAAGCAGAGTAAAGCTACTGTAAAATAATATAGCCAACATTAGGAAGTGGAACAAAAATAAGACCGCAAAACAGGAAGTTAACGCAAAAAACACTAGAAAGACACCCATAAATTAAAAGAACTTGATAAAACAGATCGTAATAGATTTTGTGTCATGTGGCTGCTACCTAAAGTAGCCCTCTTGTGTCGCAATAATAAATTCAGTAATCAAACAAGAGTCAATTTTTTTTATTTATTTAAATGGTAACACCCGAATAACTATCCTTTGACATCTGAGCATGTTTGAATTTTAAAGATTGCAAAAAATATTACATAATTTTTACATTGAACTGTACTCTGTCTGTGAGCAGGCTAATATGAACACATTTTATAGTGAGTTATAAATAAATGATTAATGGGTTGTACTTGTATAGCGCTTTTTTACCTTCAAGGTACTCAAAGCGCTTTGACACTACTTCCACATTTACCCATTCAAACACACATTCACACACTGATGGAGGGAGCTGCCATGCAAGGCGCTAACCAGCACCCATCAGGAGCAAGGGTGAATTAGAGTCTTGCTCAGGACACAACGAATGTGACGAGGTTGGTACTAGGTGGGGCTTGAACCAGGGACCCTCGGGTTGCGCACGGCCACTCTTCCACTGCTCCACGCCGTCAGTTAAACAAATTATTTTTATATTTTAGATAGTCAGAAACACCCACCGCTTCTAAAGTTTTACAAATCATTGCAGCGACTATCTTTTTACACTGGGTGCAGGACTACTTTACCTCCGGTCCCATTGCCTGCATAGGCCATGCACATAGATTTTTTCTTGCGTATGCCATTTCCTGAATTTGAAAGTACACCCATTTTTAGTGTGAAATCCACACAAAACTTGATTGATTGAAACTTTTATTAGTAGATTGCACAGTTCAGTACATATTCCGTACAATTGACCGCTAAATGGCGCAGTGGAAGAGTGGCCGTGCGCAACCCAAGGGTCCCTGGTTCAATCCCCACCTAGTACCAACCTCGTCACGTTCGTTGTGTCCTGACCAAGACACTTCACCCTTGCTCCTGATGGGTGCGGGTTAGCGCCTTGCATGGCAGCTCCCTCCATCAGTGTGTGAATGGGTAAATGTGGAAGTAGTGTCAAAGCGCTTTGAGTACCTTGAAGGTAGAAAAGCGCTATACAAGTACAACCCATTTATTAATTTATTTAAATGGTAACACCCGAATAAGTTTTTCAACTTGTTTGTCTGTCCACGTTAATCAATTCATGGTACAAATATGTACTATCAGCATAATACAGTCATCACACAAGTTAATCATCATAATATATACAGTGATTTATTTACATCATTTACAATCCGGGGGGTGGGATGAGGAGCTTTGGTTGACACCAGTACTTCAGTCATCAACAATTGCATCAAGTAGGTCTTACTTAGTAGGATATGTACAGCAAGCAGAGAACATAGTGAGTTCAGATAGCATAAGAACAAGTATATACATTAGAAATACATTTGATTGTTTACATTAGGTTATTTACAATCCGGGGAGATGGGATGTGAATGGAGGAGGGTATTAGTAAAGGGTTGAAGTAGCCTGCATGAGGCCTCTGATCACAAACCGTAAAGCAACATGCTCTGCTTTTCATGAGAACATTGTGGTTAAGGGAACTTGCACAGACAAAATAAATTAAATCATGAATCTACGTTTATACATGATTAATTGGATAATGTTTTATGATTAATCGCATAAGTTAATGCAGAGGTGTCAAAGTTGTTTTCACTGAGGGCCACATCGCAGTTATGTTTGGCCCCAGAGGGCCGCTTCTAACAGTGAATACTATTATTACACATTTTTTAAATACATTTTAATAGTAGATTTTCAAAAAACTAAAATGTGAAAAAATATCGTAATTTGCAATCATTTCACCTCAAAATTTAGTGTATATTACTGTAAATGGAAAAACAGTGCTGTAAAAACCACAGTAAATTTCACAATTTTACCCATGAAATCTATTGCTACTTTTACATTACACAAGTTGATGGATAATTTGCTTTCAAATCATTACTATTTAAAAAAAAATGTGAATGTTTGATAATATATTTTTACATAGACAATATTTAAGTTAACATAATTTGTGATTACATGGAGTACATATATTTTTTTTTCTCCCAAAATAAAAATAAATAATACATTTAGTGCGAAAAGTTACAGTCCTTTATTGATACATTTTATTAACAGGCTTTCGTGGGCCAAATAAAATGAAGTGGCTGGCCACACCTGGCCCGTGGGCCTTGAGTTTGACATCAGTGAGTTAAAGCGTTACCTTTGACAGCCCTAATAAAAAATATTACCAGGATCAATTTATAAACTTAAGCACTTACCCAACACAGTAAGTTGAGAACTATCATCAGAGTTTTTAGGCAGTTTACACAGGAGCGATCCATGCTTCCTGAAGAACAAAGGCGTTGCTTTTTGGCGCTTTAATGTTTACATTACAATAGTGTTTGATATGGTGACACTGAGGTGTTTTCACTATGGGCACTTGTGACCTATCAAGGCTCCAAGTAAACATTTCAAACCAAGTTTTTTGAACATGTTTTTTTCAGCTTACTAGATGAGGTTTGATCATTTATTTTTGTAAATTAGCTTGTTTTTAGCCACTATTTATTATTGTTAAATATTGATTTACCTATTTATGTATTTATTTTAATGCCCCAAGTCCCACCCTCATTTTTGCATCGCCAATCTATCTTTTGTTACGAACTCTCTATTCTTTTCTCTCCCTGTGAGAAAATGGTAATTTCTAAACAAAGTGATCAAACTATCTGCATGCATGCCAAAGCCATTGGAATAAGTGTACTTACAAATTGACGTATTAAACCGCTTCACATTCAAATATTAATTACAACTTTGAATTTCAAGAAAGCTTCAAAAGTTGAATGCTGTTACCTTAACCTGTATTTTATTTATGTGTTCTACGGTATGCTCTTACCTAAACAGATTCATAAAATACAGTCAAATCTGGGTAATAACTCTCCATCAAACTTACCTTAACCTTCCTGCTTCCAGCAGTGTCAAATATCAGATATAGGATAGTGAGCAGTATTTTCATGTCCTGAACATTCCCTGGTGCTGACTAAGACTGATAGGGAAAAGGGGAAATACGGTAGGGAGGAGGGGGTGGGGTCTCTGTCAACACAGGCAGTGTACACCAATAGTCTGAATTTAAGGAGACTATCCCCATTTTTTTCCATTAAGGGTGATTTTAAACATTTGATCATTAAAATTGTACTGGAATGCGGGTGGAATATTACAGTGACACTGTTCTTACGAAATATATTAAATTAATAAATGTACAACAATCTACAGAAATATCATTGTGACATATACAGTGGAGAAAATAAATATTTAATCTCCTGTGGATTTTTTACATTTAATATTTTGGTGTTATTGTTCTGTCATCCTGTAATGTGATGGTAACAGAATATTCTATACATCTAATTTTGAAACATAAATGACACTTTGATATGTTTTAGGTGTTTGATTTTTTTATTAATGTTTAGACAGAGATGACCAGAACAGAAAAACAGCAATACACTTTTTTTTTCAAAAAGAGAAAAATTAAATCAAATCAAATAAAGCTAAAATAGAAATAACAATACTTATACATAGAAGAGAAAGAACAAACATCCACCCCAAAAAGGAACACAAAAAAAACAAAAAACAAAAAAACTAAACCTTGCTTAGACTGTCACTTACACAGTAATGACATAAAACATAAATATACTGTACGTAGACCTTCAGTATGTAAACCAACCAGAATACTGTTAAAAAAATAAAAATCACTGTTGTACCTTTGTTGATGGTTGGTCAAAAAAGGTCAGAAAACACCTCCACACCCGATAAAACTTCCTTTCAGAACCCCTCATCATAAGTCTAATTTTCTCTAGTTTGAGATGATATAAAACGTCTTTTACCCAGTGTGAAACTGTGGGTGGGGCAGCTTCCTTCCATTTCAAGAGGATCAAGCGGCGCGCTAATAAGGTTGAAAAGGCAATGAGCCTTCGACCACCGACAGGTAATCCTGACCCATCCCCAGTGACCCCAAAAAGCAGCAAAAGAGGATTCCATGTAATGTTAACCCCGAGTACACAAGAGAGTGCTTCACATATACCTTCCCAATATTTCTTTATTTTGGGACAGGTCCACAGCACATGTATTAAAGTGGCTTCATTGGCTTTACATTTGTCACATGTTGGATCAATATCAGGGTACATTTTGGAGAGCTTAGATTTAGAAATGTGAGCTCTGTGTACCACTTTAAACTGAATTAGAGCGTGCCTCGCACACATGGAGGATAAATTCATTTGTTTTAGAACTTTAGTCCATTCTGCTTCAGCAATACGAACTTTGAGATCGTGTTCCCAAGCCTCTTTGATAGCCGACATGAAGGGAGAGCCCAAACCAGATATCAAGCGTAACATTACAGAAATGGCTTTTTTTTTGGTTGTGTTAAAAGATATTACCTCGTCTATGACATTATCAGGAGATTTGGCAGGGAACCCCGGGATGGAGGCAGACACAAAGTGCCTTACTTGTAAGTATCTGAAAAAATGAGAGGGTGGTAATTTATATTTAACAGATAATTGTTTAAAGGAAGCAAAAACATTTCCAATATAAAGATCTTGGAACGTTTTCAGCCACTGCCTTTCCCACACTCTAAATGTAGCATCCAGCAATGATGGAGGAAAGAATGTGTTTGATGCTATTGGGCTGGAGAGACTCATAACTTGGAGTCCAAAATGTTTTCTAAATTGTGTGTATATTTTAATGGAGTTATGAACGATAGGATTATTGAGTTTTGTGTTTGGAGGAAGTGGAACTGCCGCACCAATTAAAGCAGACAGGGACGAGGGGCTACATGAAAGTTTCTCCATTTCCACCCACGCTGGTACGCTAGAATCCGAGTGATGATGTGACCAAAAGGATAGAACACAAAGATTAGTCGCCCAGTAATATTTCCGAAATTGTAGTATTGCAAGGCCACCATCCTGCTTTAGCTTCTGCAAGTGTTCTTTACGCAAACGGGGTTTCTTGTTGTTCCAGATAAAAGATGATATCATTGAGTCTAGCTTTTTAAAATAAGCATTGGAAATGAATACAGGGAGGTTCTGAAAGAGATATAAATACTTGGGTAACACCGCCATTTTGACTACATTCACTCTCCCTGCCAACGAGAGTGGAAGAAATGACCAGCTGTCTAAGTCCCGTTGAACTTTGTGTTTTAGTGTATTAAAGTTATTTTTAAAGAGGTCACAAACATTCCTTGTTACAGTGATCCCAAGGTAGACAATGCTGTTAAGGGCCAATTTAAAGGGTACTGTGGTATTTTGTAGTGTTGTGGTGGTCATATTCAGTGTCAGTATTTCACTCTTCTGTGGGTTCAGTTTATACCCTGAGATTTCTCCAAATGTTGCGAGGAGGTCCAGAATAAGGGGAATAGTAGTCTCAGTTTTGGACACAAGTAATAACAGATCATCAGCGTATAATGACAACTTATGCTCTGTGCCGAACCTTGTAATGCCATGTATAGAGTGGTTATTTCTTATTGCTATGGCTAGCGGCTCAATAGCTATGGCGAAAAGAAGAGGGCTAAGTGGACATCCCTGACGGGTGCCACGATGCAGTCTGAAGGTTTTTGAATAATGGTTATTCGTCAGTACCATTGCCGAAGGGCAAGCATACAATAATCTGACCCATGAAATGAATATATCACCGAACCCAAACCTACGCAGAGTCTCAAACAGGTGACCCCATTCCACTCGTTCGAATGCCTTCTCTGCGTCCATGGAGAGAAGGCATTCAGAGTCAGTTTGACATGGATTGTATATAATATTAAACAACCGACGGACATTAAAGAAAGATCGCCTGTCTTTAACAAAACCGGTCTGGTCTGGGGATATAATATATGGCAAAACGCTTTCCAGCTAATATCTCGGACAAAATTTTGTAATCACAGTTCAAGAGTGAATTTGGCCTGTAAGAAGCACAATCTAGGGGATCTTTGTCTTTTTTCGGGAGCAGCGTTATACAAGCTTGATTTAGTGTGTCTGGGAGAGTACCTTTGTTTAGCGAGTCTACGCATACCGCTGCATATAATTAATTGTTTAGAGAATGCTGCGTAAAACTCACTCGGCAGGCCATCAGGGCCCGGCGATTTTCTGGGTTGTAGTGATTTGATGGCCTCCACAATCTCCTGCATCTGCATTGGTGCGTCCAAGGTCGTGACCTGATCTGGAGACAAAGTTGGAATAGGCAGATCTGTAAAGAAGTTAGATGCAAAGGAGGGGTCACAAGAATTATTCGAGCTATAAAGATTGTAATAATAACTTTGAAATGCCTTATTTATTCCTAACGGGTCAGAGACAATCTCGCCATCCTGCGATTTCACCCCCTTAATTACTTGCTTGGCCCTGGCCCCCTTAAGCTGTTTTGCCAGAACCTCCCCTGCTTTGTCACCGTGCTCATAAATGTTACTCCGATTTTTTAACAGCAGATTTTCAATAGTGTACGAAGTAAGTATGTCATATTCTGTTTTTAGTTTTAAACATTCTTTGTACAAATCTGGAGAAGGAGTTTGTGAATGTTCCTTATCTATATCAGCTATTTGTTTTTCCAATTCCATTTGTTTTGACTTTGAATCCTTAATTTTTTGGGCTGTAAATATTATCTGGCCCCTGAGATATGCTTTAAGGGCCTCCCAGACAGTCGCCATGGAGACATCTGGCGTCATGTTAATACCTAAAAACAGAGAGATTTGGTCAGACATGAATTCCAGAAAGTTTTCATCCGATAGCAGAAGAGGATTAAATTTCCACAATCGTCTTGGCATATTAACGTCAGGAAAATTAAATTTAATTAAAAGAGGAGCATGGTCGGATACTACTATAGGGTAATATTCACATGTCTGAACCTCTGTAATTAATTTATTATCAATAAAAAAATTATCAATTCTACTATATGTTTGATGAGCGCAGGAAAAGAAAGAGTATTGTTTGTCTTTCGGGTGTAAGAAACGCCAGATATCTGAGATGCCGTATGTGTTAAGAAATGACTGCATGCAAGAAACTGATTTAAGTGTTGCATATCCTGGCCTAAGAGATGACCGATCCATCCCAGGGTCCAAACAAAAATTAAAATCCCCTCCCATGATCAGCAAATTGGAGTTTAAACAAGGGAGCTGATTAATGACACGAGAAAAAAATTGTGGGTCATCACAGTTAAGAGCATATATGTTGGCCAAAATAACATTACGATTATAAAGTTTACCAGTTACTAAAACATATCGTCCACTAGAGTCAGCTACAATTGCGGATGGTGTGAATGAGACACTCTTATTTATCAGTATTGCAACACCTCTTGCTTCACCTTGAAAGGTTGAATGAAAGAGCTAACCCAACCATCCACATCTCAACCGAGCATTGTCTGAATTTTTTAGATGAGTTTCTTGAATAAATGCTATTCCTGCACTTAGATTCCTCAGGTGTGTAAGGGCCTTCTTCCTCTTGACTGGATGGTTTAAGCCTTTAACATTCCATGTTACTACATTAACTGAGCTATTCATTAGTGGAATTAATAATTGATAGGTTGAAATAAATACTCATTAACAATATAATTATAATGTATTAAAGGCACAGATGTATTGGTTGTGTAACAAAAGGTAAAAAGGAAGACTGAGAAAAAGATCAACGCAACATACAGAGACAATGAAACAAGGTACCCACCCCCCCAACCCCCAGGTGATGCTAGCTGCTGGAACATGCAGCACACCTACCCTAACTAACTGTTTTACTTCCATAACTAGTTTACCCATCTAAATCCTCCCATCCCAATTACTCAGAAGTAAAATAAAACCCTCCAATAATAACAATAAAATACTTTGTATACTCTCAACACGAACATAAAGTACAATTTTAAAGCAAAACAGTAAACATATGGCGGAGGTAAAGAGAACAGTCTGTGTATAACACGTAACAATATTTACCTCTTGAAACTGAGGCATTATCACATTAAGGTATGAAAACTAACCAGTCATGAGTTTTTAGAGTCCTCAGCAAACTTCTCCGCTTCTGCCACAGAACTGAACGCGGTGCGGGTGCCGTCCGCCTTGGTAATACGGAGCCGCGCCGGGAACAGCAGCGCTGGTTTGAGTCCCATTTTATAAAGCTCCGACATCACCGCCGCGTATTTCTTCCTTTGGTTAACCACGTCGGGGCTATAGTCCTCGTAGATCCTAAATGGGTTGTTCCTGAAGCTCAAATCGCCCCTCTTCCTTGCCTCTCGAATCACCACTTCCTTATTATGATACCGGTGAAAGCACACTATGACTGGCCGGGGCTTGCCTACGGGTCCCGGGTTGGAGGCTGAGCTGCGGTGTGCGCGGTCCAACTCCGGAGGTGACAAGAAAGTATCCGGCCCAAAAACGTCCTGGAAAAGTTGAGCAAAGAATGCACTGGGATGCGGACCTTCAATCCCTTGAGGTAGCCCGATAGGACGAACGTTGCTCCTCCTGCTTCTTCCTTCCATCTCGGTTAGCCTCGACTTTAGCTTGGTGTTATCGGCTTGCAGGCTCTTACAGCAGGCCTCCACTTCAGCTAAGCGCTGATGAAACGTCTCCGCATTGTCCTCCAGGGAGTTCAGGCGTTCGCCATGAGTGTTCACAGCCTCCTGGAGCCCGTCGAGTTTCCCATTTACTTCGTCAAATGATTTTTTAATCTCCGTTAGCATGGACGTCTTGAGTTCAGCTAGCGAGGCTGTTAAATCTTCTTTGCTAATGTTGCTAGCAGCCGCAGCAGCTACAGTCACATGTTCAGATTTTTCTCCCGTCTTAGAGCCTTTAGGAGGCCTGGCAAAGCAAAAAAAATACTAATAAGCAAAGAACAAAGCAAAACGCTTTCGTGTGAGAGGGTTAAACTATTACATAGGTGGGTTTTAAGAGTTGTGGTATCGGGAGCACGAGGAAAACACATCCTACTCCATGCGCATCAAACCCTTTGATATGTTTTAATATTAGCAATATACAATCTAATGTTTGTGTATATTACACAATATTCAATTATTCTCATTTTGAAGTTACACCAAATATCATTAAATTACAATCTAATGCAGTGGTTTCCCAACCTTTTTTCAGTGATGTGCCCCCCCTGTGAACATTTTTTTAATTCAAGTACCCCCTAATCAGAGCAAAGCATTTTTGGTTGAAAAAAAGAGATAAAGAAGTAAAATACAGAGCTATGTCATCAGTTTCTGATTTATTAAAATGTATAACAGTGCAAAATATTGCTCAATTGTAGTGGTCTTTCTTGTAAAATTTGGAAGAAAAGATATAAAAATAACAAAAAATGTGTTGAAAAATAAAGAAGTGATTTTATTATAAATAAAGATTTCTACACATAGAAGTAATCAACAACTTAAAGTGCCCTCTTTGGGGGTTGTAGTAGGGATCCATCTGGATTCATGAAATTAATTCTAAACATTTCTTCACAAAAAAAGAAAACTTTAACATCAATATTTATGGAACATGTCCACAAAAAATCTAGCTGTCAACACTGAATATTGCATTGTTGCATTTCTTTTCACAGTTTATGAACTTACATTCATATTTTGTTGAAGTATTATTTAATAAATATATTTATAAAGGATTTTCTAATTGTTGTTATTTTTAGATTTAAAAAAAAATCACACGTACCACTTGGCATACCTTCAAGTACCCCCAGGGGTCCGCGTACCCCCATTTGAGAAACACTGATCTAATGCATATGTACATCATTTTAACAATAAAGCGAACCAAATAAATAGTTTATTCTAATTATTTATGCTTAGTGCATACTTAAATAATGAACTAACAGTCCTACCCTCAGTGGAGTCGAGAGACCTTAGCCCTCCACCAGTGTCTCTCCCCTCCTCAGCAGGTGGAAGGTCATCCAGCCTTCAACGTCAGCAAGCAAGGCAGGCGGGGTGCAGTTTCTCATCGACTGGGAGGGTTACCTTCAGGTGATCGGTCCTGGATATCTCATTCCCTTATAATTGATAAAACACAAATTGCTGATTGTTATTGTAGATTTCCTGAAAGACCAGGTAATCCGCCAGGTGGCGTCTGTTGATTGGGGCGGAATACTGTCACCGCCTGCTGTCGCCTTGTGAGTTCCTGTGTTGCCCTTGTGGGCGCAGTTGAGATGTGCACAGCTGCATGCTTCCAATTTACCCTGGTGCTACTTAAGCAGCACCTTGGGAGCTGGATGGCACGCTGCGATTTTACTCCTCTGCTCTCCACGCCAGATGACTTCTATGCTTCCGGTATTTGGCTACTTAATATCTTTGCTATTCCTAAGGCCATCCAGCTTGGTGTTGTTTTTGTAGTTGCCATGTCTTGCAACGCCGACCCAAGTTGAGTTTATTTTGTATATAGTAGTTTTTGTTTTTTACACTGTCCACATTTTGTTTTCTCTTTTTTGCAACGTCGCCTTTTGTAACCTCCTTTTTGGAGTCCATTGTGAAATATACAAACATACAAAAAGGAAGGGATGATGGGCAAGGAAGAGGATGTGTCATATTTATTAAAGAAGACATGCATTATAAAAGATTGAATAACAAAATAACTACAAAAAATAGTAGAAATATGAAACAATAAAGAAAGGAATAAAGTGCTAAACTTCTATAATCTATGCAAAAAATTACAAATAAATCGACTAGAAACAATAGTTGAGCACTTGAGTGACAATATAATTTTCAAGTGGCGACTAATGCACATTGCACAGTGGGGTGAAAGGGATGACTGGAATGGGGAAATATTGGAAGCATTTTTGAAAGAAAAATAATTGGTGTGTGTGTGAATGATGGGTCGGGAACACGGTTAGATATAGAAAATGTAGTTACGGGGATAGAAACAGCAACAGATATAACAATAGTGTCACAAGAGTTAGCAGGAAAGGTGGGGTGGGAAGTAAATAAAGACAGCACTATAGTAAGTGATCACTATCCAATTTACATTATCAATGAACATAAACCAAAGGTCAAAGAGTATACTATTCGACCTTTGGTTTATAATGATGGCATGAAAATATTTAAGGCTGTCATAGGCAGGTGTTGGCTGGGCACAAAATAGTGAAATTAAAGACTTGAAATTAAAGGAGGTTGATATAAATCAAGATATTGAGCAACTTAATACAGATATTAGAAAGTGCATAATGGAAGCAGCCAAACAGAGTACACCAAGGAGTAGAATTGGGGGAAAAAATGGAAGATAGTGTCGTGGTGGACAGAAGCGTGCACGGATGCAATAAATTAACGGAATAAACCATTCAAAATATTAAGAAGAACAAATTATTTTCATGATATGAATCAGTATAAGAAGCAACAAGGTAAAGTAAGGTATGGTATTAAAAAGATGAAAAAAGAGTATTGGAAAACATTTTGTGAATCAATTAATAGAACTACTCCATTAAGCCAGGTGTGGAATGATCAAGAACATGTCAGCGATCAGAAGAGAACATACACATCATGTGATGAAAGATGGGACGGAGGGTGTGGTAGGAAATAAAGAAAAGGCAGAACTTTTAGGAAAAACATTTGTTAAACTGCAAAGCAATGATAATTTAAGGAATTAATTGAAAGAAAAGAGAGAAAAAAGAACTAATTTAAATATTATGGCAATGACTGATGATAATGATCATGGCTTTAGAAACACGATAGATAAAAGAAAATACCAGGCGAGTTAGCAGATGATCAAAAATATATAGATAACACAGACAAAGAAGTGGTTTTGAAATTATATAATAGGATACATGAAGAAGGAAATTGCAGAGTGGAAAGAAACTGTAGTAATTCCAATATGCAAACTAGAAAATTTGGATATAGTTATGGAAAAATATATTAATGAAAGAGTTGTATATTATTTAGAGTCAAAAGAAATAATAAAAACCTACCAAAGTGGATTTCGGAAAGGAAATAACACAAACAACCGAGTAGTGCAGTTAGAAGAGGAAATTATAAAAGGACAAATGAATAAAGAAATATAATTGCAGTATTTTTTAACAAAGAGAAAGTTTATGATACATTGTGGAAACAGGGGTTTTCTGATTAAATTCAATTAAATTGGAATTAAAGGAAGAAAGTACAGATTGATAAAATACTTCTTAACAAATAGGAAGTTTTAGTAAAAACAGAAAATGAATATAATGGAACATATGAAGTGGAAAATGGAATCCCACAAGGGAGTATAATAAGTCCAGTGCTGTTTTTAAAGGATAAATGAAGTGTTTAGTGAAGTGGAAGGGTTAGTGGAGGTGGCACTGTTTGCTGATGGTGGAGTGATGTGGAAGAGAGGTAGAAATACAAATGATATAGAAAAGAAGATTCAAAAAGTGGTACATAAAGTTCAAGAATGGGAAACAGCTTGGAGTTTAAGATTCTCAGTTAGGAAAACTAAAGTCAATAATTTTACAAAAAGAAAGGTTCAAAACAAGCTCCAAATATAGAAGAAGTACATGTATTTAAATATTTAGGTATATGTTCTGATAAATATATTAACTGGTCAATCCATATCAGTAAAATTGTGGAGAGAAGTGAAAAGGTGTTAAATATTATGAGGGCTTTGAGGGGTAAAGATTGGGGGGCTGATAGATAGATAGATAGATAGATAGATAGATAGATAGATAGATAGATAGATAGATAGTACTTTATTGATTCCTTCAGGAGAGTTCCTTCAGGAAAATTAAAATTCCAGCAGCAGTGTACAGAGTTGAGATCAATTTAAAGAAAAAAGTTAAAAGTAAATAATGGGGGTTTAAAAGGAAACAAAATAGAGAAATATTACAAAAAGATTAAAAACAATGGGAATAACAATATAACAGTAAAATAAGAATATAACAAGACAAAGTAGGCAGTCGTGCCCATGTTATGAAAATGTATTGCACTGTTAATGTTTTGCATCCCCTGTCATCCTAATACCCCCCGCCCCCCGTCCCAGAGAGGAATTGTACAGTCTAATGGCGTGTGGGACAAAAGAGTTTTTGAGTCTATTAGTCCTGCACTTGGGATGAAGCAGTCTAGCACTGAACAGGCTCCTCTGGCTACTGATAACACTATGCAGAGGGTGACTGGCATCATCCAGGATGCTCACTAGTTTGTCCACAGTCCTCTTCTCTGCCACCGTCACCAGTGTGTCCAGTTTCATTCCGATTGTAGAACCGGCCCGCCTGATCAGTTTCTCAAATCTGGAGCTGTCCTTCTTAGATGTACTGCCCCCCCAGCACACTACCATGTAGAACAGAACACTGGCAACCACAGACTGGTAGTACATCCACAGGAGTTTTCTACAAATGTTGAAGGAGTGCAGTCTCCTGAGGAAGTACAGCCTGCTCTGTCCTTTCTTGTACTGGTGGTCCGTGTTAACAGTCCAGTACAGACAGACACTAAAAGCAATATATAGCTTTAATTTGATCTGTAATTGATAATGAATGCATAATTTATCAATCTGCTTCAAAAACATTACTTAAGAAAATAGACACGATCCAGTCACAGGCATTTAGGTTATGTTGTGGCGCTACAAATTCATCTTCAGTGGCAGCATTACACGTAGAAATTAATGACAAACCTTTAGACATGAGAAGAGCTCAATTGTCAGCAGTGTATTGGGCAAACTGAAAAGGGTCCAGGCAAGGACCTCCAACTCACCAAGTGTTACTAAACTGCCAAGAAAAAGAGAAGGAAAAGATGAATAGTTTCTGTTAGGTGAGCTATAGGAGACGTGGTTGGGGACGTCCCTGCGCTGCTGACCTGTCTCCGCCAGGGATGGTCTCCTGCTGGCCATACTATGGACTGGTCTTTCACTATTATGCTAGATCCACTATGGACTAGACTTTCACAATATTATGCTAGATCCACTCGACGTCCATTGCACCGGTCGCCCAAGGGTGGGTCCCCACATCTCCAATCCCCTCCAAGGTTTCTCATTGTTATCCCATTGGGTTGAGTTTTTCCTTGCCCTGATGTGGGATCTGGATGTCGTTGTGGCTTGTGCAGCCCTTTGAGACACTCGTGATTTATGCCTATATAAGTCAACGTTGATTGATTGATTGATTTATTTATTTATTTATTTGAAAAAGTTCAAATTGACACAATTAAAGTTATCCCTACAGTACCAATCGCTTCAGTACCACCGTGGACGTACAATTTCCCAAATGTAGATATGCAATTATTAAATTATATTAGTTTAAAAATTTACCAGATATAAAAATGGATTGAGGAATTGTATTCATAATGTAATATATACAGATGCATCAAAAACTATGAATAATAAAGTAGGCGCTGCAGCTGTTATTTCACAATGAAACATACTATTGAATAAAAGAATCACCGACAAATTAGCGTTTTTTACTGGGTAATTGATCGGAATTTAGGCTTCACAGTGGAAGAGGGGTTGTTGCGTCTGCCTCACAATACATAGGTCCTGAGTAGTCCTGGGTTCAATCCCAGGCTCGGGATCTTTCTGTGTGGAGTTTGTATGTCCTCCCCGTGACTGCGTGGGTTCCCTCCGGGTACTCCGGCTTCCTCCCACTTCCAAAGACATGCACCTGGGGATACGTTGATTGGCAACACTAAATTGGCCCTAGTGTGTGAATGTGAGTGTGAATGTTGTCTATCTGTGTTGGCCCTGCGATAAGGTGGCGACTTGTCCAGGGTGTACATGGCCTTCCACCTGATTGTAGCTGAGATAGGCACCAGCGCCCCCCGCGACCCCAAAGGGAATAAGCGGTTGAAAATGGATGGATGGATGGATCGGAATTTATATGGCAGTTAATTGGGTAGAGGAAAATGAAGCAAGAAAGGCAGTCGTGCTCGGACTCCATCAGTGCATTTATCAGCGAAATCAGAAACAAGACACAATTTAGTATATGAAATAGTTCAGGCTATCTACAGAATAAATAAAGCGTGATATGTGTTAACATTTCTCTGGTAGGTACGCAAAGCAAACAACCACTAAAACAGAAGTAAACATGGAGATTAACCACAGTAAAGCAGAAGTGTGTGTTGAGATTAGGGATGTCAAACATGCGGAGATGAGTTTGCTAAGTGTAAATTTGAGCTGTATTTTTAAATGAAAGAAACTGCTGTTCTTAATGTGTCCACTGGATGTCGCAATAGCAATTCTGCAAGGCAAGCGAATAAACAAATAATTGGTAAGCCCAGTTAAAATTCTGCATGAGAAGTGAAAATGATTGTCATTTTGTGCAAATTTAAAGTAAGTGAACAGTGGAAATGACAAATGAGGTAGTTGATATGTAAATAATAAATGGGTTGTACTTGTATAGCACTTTTCTACCTTCAAGGTACTCAAAGCGCTTTGACACTACTTCCACATTTACCCATTCACACACACATTCACACACTGATGGAGGGAGCTGCCATGCAAGGCGCCAACCAGCACCCATCAGGAGCAAGGGTGAAGTGTCTTGCTCAGGACACAACGGACGTGACGAGGTTGGTACTAGGTGGGATATGAACCAGGGACCCTCGGGTTGCGCACAGCCACTCTCCCACTGCGCCACGCCGTCCCAGAATACATTTTATTTATACTTTATTTTGTGTTTTGTTCAACACTAGATGGGCTGTGACTTAAAAAAAAATATTGCTTTGTGGATACATTGAGATGAAGTCATTGAGTTCTTCATGGTGAATTTGAAACTGCACCAATTTTTTTCCTCAGAATTTTCAACTAATCTGAAGAGTTTTGTCAAGAGGATTATTTGTAATATGTACATTTTCAGAATGTGCTTGTTTTATTTTGGGCCCAAGTAAAACAAAGACAACAATCTGAAGTTTTTGTAGTTGTACTTTTAAGTTGCTACGCAATGGTTTTACCCCAAATCTATTACACACGTGGGAAGTGATTTTCCTTCATGTGGCTAAAATTAGTATGACACCCCTGATTAGGATAGAACACAATAAGAAGTGGCAGGATAATTGGAATAAGGATACAGAAGGTAGAGGGAATTACAAGTCCAGAGGAGAGTAGGTGTAACGAGAGGAGGGAATAGAAATAGGAAGGAAGAAGACATTATCACTAGAACGAGGAATGATGTTTGGACATCCCATCCATCCATCCATTTTGTACTGCTTGTCCCGTTTGGGGTCGCGGGGGTTGCTGGAGCCTATCTCAGCTGCACATACATATCTAAATAGTTTATTGAAATGGATAGGGAAACATAATACAAGACTGTGTGGCTGTTGACATCAGATAGAACGTGTAGGACATGCTTTTATACAATAGAGAGAGGGAAATACTGGAAAATAAGATAGCAAAAGAGAAGGTTAGGTTAGTATTGATTGATTGATTGATTGAAACTTTTATTAGTAGATTGCGCAGTACTACATATTCCGTACAATTGACCACTAAATGGTAACACCCGAATAAGTTTTTAAACTTGTTTAAGTCGGGGTCCACGATAATCGTCCATCCATCCATTTCTACCGCTTGTCCCTTACGGGGTCGCGGGGGGGGCTGGCGCCTATCTCAGCTTCAATCGGGCGGAAGGCGGGGTACACCCTGGACAAGTCGCCACCTCATCGCAGGGCCGACACAGATAGACAGACAACATTCACACTCACATTCACACTCACATTCACACACTAGGGCCAATTTAGTGTTGCCATTCAACCTATCCCCAGGTGCATGTCTTTGGAAGTGGGAGGAAGCCGGAGTACCCGGAGGGAACCCACGTATTCACGAGGAGAACATGCGAACTCCACACAGAAAGATCCCGAGCTTGGATTTGAACCCAGGACTACAGGAACTTCGTATTGTGAGGCAGACGCACTAACCCCTCTGCCACCATGAAGCCCCCAGGATAATCAATTAATGGTAATAGTAGTAGTGGAATATATTTTAGGATTGCACTTAGAACACGAAGATTGGGCTTAAAATATAATATAGAGTAGGGTTCCACCTCGGTCCACATTTCATATTAAAAGCTGGCGGTAATGCACACCATGAGGTTGCTTGCCAACTGCCATTAAACCAGAAAAGAAGAAGAACTATGAGCGATTGATTCCAGAAGAGGGCAGTATAATGCCAACAAGAAAAAAGCATACACCATCACACAAAGAAGAAGACGAGGGGGAAATTACAAGGAAAAGCAGAATAAATCTAACAAACTCTCCACGAAAAACCTGACGATGACTTTCGATAGGAATTATTACCGGGTTAATGTTTTCCTTTGACGTTCACAATGATTTCCGTGAGCTACATCCTTTTGTGTGGACAATTCCTACTGTTAGTGACGGTCATTCTTTTGCAATGTTTGGAAGGGATCCACTCTCAAAACTCGTCGAGCGCTGATGCTTCCACCGGCGGTCCTGCCTCGACCGTGACTCCCTTCAGCGATCAGACTCCCGAAGTATTGAAATATGAAGTTCCAATGGGAAGTACGAATTACACAGACACCTTCGAGTACAAGGCTTTGTCAGCAGTCGTCCTCTGCGGCTATTTGTAAGTAACATCTCTATTCTGTGATGCTAACGCTAACTTGTGCCTTTACACACATGCTAAATCTGCTACGAAACATGATGGTCAAATAGTATACGTCTTAAATAGAATCAAGATTGGATTACTTAAGATCAATGTGATGGTTGAACATATGTTTGCCATTGGAGCTGTAGTCGCTAAGTCGTCGCAGGGCTTTTACCAGTGTTTCCCACATTATGTCTGTGTGTGGCGTTGGGTTGCAGCAGTGGGGCATTTCATTGTTTGCGTTGCATAATTGCCAATGAGTCATACAAAATGATCAGCAAATGTCACTACTTAACACATCGTAAAGGGGGGTGTGTATATATAGGCCTGTACGGTTTATGTATTACGTTTGGACACGCCTTCTCATTCAATGTGTTTTCTTTATTTTCATGACTATTTACATTGTAGATTGTCACTGAAGGCATCAAAACGATGTGGGGTTATGTGCTTAACAAAAAAAGATGAAATAACTGAAAACATATTTTATATTCTAGTTCTTTCAAAATAGCCACTCTTTGCTCAGATTACTGTTTTGCACACTCTTGGAATTCTCTCTTAATGAGCTTTAAGAGGTAGTCACCTGAAATAGTTTTCACTTCACAGGTGTCATAGTTTTGATGCCTTCAGTGACAATCTACAATGTAAATAGTCATAAAAATAAAGAAAAGGCATTGAAATGAGAAGACGTGTCCAAACTTTTGGCCTTTTACTATATATATATTTATATTATATATAATATAATTTAATATAATACAATATCACCGAGCAACCCACTGCCACAAATTGCGCTCCTGTTAGAAACACTTAATAAACTACTAAAATACTAAATAATTGAAATAATATAACACTATGTATCACTATTCTTACACTCCATTCATTACTTTATATGTCCACATATTTTCTGTAATTAAGACCAGAGGAGTTCATCTACTGTCAAGACCCTGTAGATCATGCTGGAAATCATAGCGCTTTTCTGGAGATGGGTCATGGCTGTGTTGGGGTAAGTGTAACCTGCCATACAAGCACGTCCTCTATATTTAAAGTATCTAAATTTCAGTTTTTTATTGACAGTGGGGAGGCCAGACTCAGAAAGAAGTGAACCACACACCAGTTGTCTGCACTGCACTTGATGATATTGAGTGTGCTGGGCCTAGAGAATTCCTCAGGGGGAACGTACCTTGCATCAAGTAAGTTGGAGTGGCAAACAAGTATATACATGCATTTCACATATGCATTAGGGGTCGTCATAATGCCAGTTTGAGGTGTGTGTGTGCGCGGGGCTTTTTAAAAAGTATATGTTGGAGCCTATCTATTTATTTATGTATTAATTGTTTTGACAATGGAATCAAATCATGCCAATGATAATGTTGATAGATTATTGGATGTTTTAGATTAATTATTATTGACTGTTTTCAGCTGCTCAAGCTCCTCCTGGTGAGCGACTCCCTCCTCCTCTAATTAAGAAGACAGAACAGCTGGGTGCTCCCTTTGTCTGTCTATCATGTTTAAGGAGTGAGGAGTGAAACAGTTTACCGCTAAATAAGTTATTTTGATTATTATGAAGTCAACCACAGAGAATATTTTTTGTTTGTGAAAATAAATTATAAACGTTTTGAATCTAGAAATATCTCCGCAAGTGCTTATTAAGGAATTTAGTAAGTCATAAACCTCCTTCTCGGGGCTACTCTGCTATCTTTATTTTAATTTTTTGAACCCTTTTTGAACGCAAGAGTAGCCGTAACAAGTAAATAAACTTCACTGAAGATCCGAAGGATCAACCACCAAGGACAGAAAGCACCCGACAGGCCGTGAGTAAAATCAGCTGATGGACTTCATGAATGAATGAACGCGCTGCTGCGCTGTATGGAATCATTGGAACGCGATGGAAAAGAGAGTTGCAGATTGAGGATGTAAAATATAATAAACAGGATGTTGGAAGGAGGTTTAAGAATGAATTAAACAATGAAATAAGTGGAAATTAAATTGAGCTGTGTGATTATCTGGAATGATGTCTGGCACACCTGAGACGGCAGCTGAGGCCGACGAGATGCTGAGAACGCGCATTGCTTCGCGCAGAGGCAGACTGGGCGCGTGCACGAGGAGGCAAAATAAATAAAGACTTTGATGACTGATGGAACAAATGCTGATAAAGTCAATGAAGAATTTGAAGTATTTAAAAGAGCTGTGGATGCTTTTAAAAATGCTCTCAACTTTGTGCAAGAATTCTTATCAGAGTAGGAAAAGGAAAATGATTATTATGACTCGGTATGAACCCAGAATAATACATTTGAATTAATTCATGAAAGTTGTTGAAAAATGGAAAAAAAATTGCACAATAAAAAGTTGGACCACTAGAAAGCATATCAAATGTATCTCACATATCAAATTCTGCCACTGGATCAAAGGCCTCCAGATGTTACTCAGTGTCCTCAGAATTAAAAAAGGCCAAAGCTGACCAGGCTGCTACAATGGCTCGAGCTGCTGCACTGAAGGAAAAACACACCTTGCAACTGGAGGAAACAAAGCTTAAAGCAAAGATGGAGCGAATGGAGTTGGAAGCAGACCTCGCATCATCAACTGCTAATATACAAATCCTTCAAAGTGATTTAATTCATAAAAGTAATGAAGTGGTTTAGGAACCCACGACTGAGTATTATGATTCTCACCATGAAAGAAAAGCTATGGAGAGCATTGTGGACTTTATAGAGTTGAGTGCAATACCCAAAACCCCACTTCACCAAACCATTTTAAGTCTCCACAGACCTCTACAAAAAAGGAATACAAACACATCAGAAGATCTAAATAAACCTCAAAACAAAAACGCAACTGAAAAACACAATACCCAGAGTGTAAATCAGACGCAAATAATAAATCACTCTGCACCTCTGGAGCCTATCTCAGCTGCATTTGTGCGAAAGGCGGGGTACACCCTGGACAAGTCATCACCTCATCGCAGGGCCGGAAAGATAGACAGACAACATTCACACACTTGGGCCAATTTTAGTGTTGCCTATCAACTTATCCCCAGGTGCTTGTTTTGGGGGGTGGGAGGAAGCCGGAGTATGTAATTTCAAAAACTGAAAGTGCAAGATTGTCAGAGACATTTTACAGAGTAAGCACTCTTCATTCTCTAGCAGGTGACTCTTCAAATTATCCTACATAGTAGCAGTAATGCTTCTTTTGGTAGCAACGCTTGTGCTCCACACTTGACCAATTAAAGTTGTCTTTTCGACATATTCCCGCTTGAAGCCGAACCACCGCCAGACGACGGACCCACTGCTGTTTTTCTTGGGAATAATTCTTCCTTCATTTGTTACCAGATTTGCACCTTCTTTCTCTCGTGTTACCACTCGCACGGTTTCGCTAGCATCACAGGTAACGTTACCCATGCTGCTACCTCTCTGCTCCGCGAGGGCGTATACGTATGTGACGTATGTAAGAAAGTGCGCTTGCTGTCTGTGGAGAAGGAGACACAAGAAAGAGTGGGAAGAGCCTGCAGTGTAAAGCCCACAGCTAAAAGCAACTGCGTGAGAACGTATACTCGAATATCACGATATAGGTATTTTCTATATCGCACAGAAACAAACCCTCGAAATAACACTTGTATATATATATATATATATATATATATGTGTGTATATATATATATGCATGTATGTATGTGTATATACATACTGTGTATATATGTGTATATATATATATTTGTGTCTATATATATATATATATATATATATATATATAGATATATATATACCAGTGAATAATAAGACTCTATGCAGTCTGCTCTTGGTGTGATGTCTACAGAACTGGATCCCATTTCCCACATTGACAGTTGAATAAAAACTGTCAATGTTTTTATTCATTCAAAAAGTCACTAAGTTGCTTTTTTTTTGTAGACCTGGTACATGATGACTTCAAAACTGATGTGATTAACATTATGTGTTCCCTCGTGCTCGTTCAGCATTTCCTCAAGCAGACAAGGACACACAATAGAATACAAGAAGCTTATCTTCTGTTGTTGGTTTTTGAACATCATTCTGCTCTTCTCTCTCTATTTTGAATCAAGTTCTGACTCAGTCTTTCTCCTCTCGAAAGCGCTCCTGATTTTCGAGATTGCATTTGGCTAATTGAATCTTTTACACTTTCTCCATTCAAATGTCAAAAAACCCTTTTTATTTGAAGTCAGAATGATTAAAATGGCCCTGCAATGATTTGTCCTGCCTTCCGCCCGAATGCAGCTGAGATAGGCTCCAGCTACCTCCCGCAACCCCGAACGAGACTTTCCGGGACACATCTTAGATAGAACCAGCCCTAACAGGGCCTCTGATCTGCTCGCGCAGCACCAACTGACCACCTGTGAGTGCTTTGGAACAGGTAAGGGGCTCACGGCAGCACCCTGCGTTGTGCTTTCAACTCAGAGTCACTAATACATTTGGTAAAATTTTCTGGTTTTGTTGCTAGTAATTGTTTCCAAAAAAAAAGTTGACGAAGTTTGGAAAGTCGTCAGATTTAGCGACAAAAGGCTCTTTTACAACGCAGGCACTTTTTCACTTACCCGGGTACATAAAGTTCCCCCTGTGTAATAGAAATTAACAAGAAATAAGAAATAAACAAGTCGTTGCATATATTCCAACGGTGGTTGTGTATTTAAAAAACCCGTTTTAGGAATGCCCTCAACTGTGTTCAACCAATTACTGTTCGAAAGCACAGCCCGCCCCTGGAAAGTTCTTGGTAGCTTGGAGAAGTCCCACCCAGCTAGGAGGAACTCCGAAAAGGTTCCTAAAGAACTAAATAAATAATTTTTGGTAGAAACACAGGGGTAATTTTATTTACCTCAGTAAGTGGGAAAGTTTCTGAAAAAGTTCCTGCGGTGGAAAAGGGCCTTTTGTTTCTGCTTTTTCTTGCTCTTAAAGCATGAAGGAAGTTCTCTGGTAATGTACTGCTGCATTATTGATGTAGTGATATGACCAAACAGAAAGGCAAGAGACAAAAACATAGTACATGGTACTATCACATGTATGCGTTATTTACATTGTACTTTTTTCCCTACAGATATACTGGGCACTATTTTATCACCACTCTGCTGTATTCATTCTTCCTTGGATGTTTCGGGGTTGATCGTTTCTGCCTTGGACATACAGGGACAGCGGTGGGAAAGTTGCTCACACTAGGAGGCCTGGGAATATGGTGGTTTGTGGACTTGATCCTGCTTATTACTGGTGGCTTGATGCCTAGTGATTACAGCAACTGGTGCAACTACTACTGACCAGAAAAGCAAAGCCAAATTGGGACACTTCGTAGTTTGATGTAACTCCAAAGACAATGTCTCTGCAATCCCTCAAGAAACTGCTGCCAAATATTGCGTTTATTCCAATGTACGTGTTGTTTCCATGTTAAAGAAAACTAAAATCTGATTGTACTGGCAGCTGTCACCTGAAAAAAAAACACAATACAATGTTAGTACTTTATAAAATGACTACATAGTTATATAGGTTTGTGTTTTGTTCAGTCAACATGCAAATGTAACTCTGGTCCTCTGTGTTTATTACAAATACAATTAGTGAACATGGTACCATTTTTTTTGTTTTGTATAATTTGTGTTCCATTTAGATATTATAAGTAATGACCATAGTGTAAGCTTTGGCAATTATTTTGACTCGAGGGGCCAAATTGTATAACCTGACTCGCCAGATCCTTATAGTTCGCTGAGCTCCACACAAAGATCTGGGACTTCTCAATACTAGATGTATTTTAGAAGGCAGGGCCTTTAAAAAAAATAAAAATAATTGTATGTGATTGGATAAACCACTTGTCTGTTATATTGAATGACCTTCTTCTTCAACCACTCACATTGAAATCAACCCGTGAGGCTAATGAGAGCGATGCTGGGAAATCCAAAACAGAACAGCCGACATATTGGATAACGACAGAGCGAAAAGTTAGAGAACTTTTACTGAAACAATGCAGCAATGTCAGTTGACGATCGATGTCGCAAAACAGTTGTAATAACAGAATCAATGTCTGCACACGACTCCTCGATGTGTGCCGCCAATGTTGAATGAATCAAACAGTCGCTTCGGCGCTGTCACATCTGATATCCCGTCCTGCGACCCTGATTGATTCATTATTTTTTGCTATCTTGAAGGAGTTTGCAATGCCCTCAAGCCCAGAACTTTGTGTGGAACTCAGCAAACTAAAAGGATCTGACGAGAGTCAGGTTACAAATTTTAGGAAGACTAATACAAAACCTCACAATAATGTCTGATTGAATGCTAAAAACGTGACAGACCGCCTTAAACGGTACATTGAAATAAAGAATGCATGATTTACAATATTAACTATGAACGATAAAACACTGAATATTGACAACAAAGGAACATCACACCCCTTCTTGATCAACATATTTTACAATCAAGTGAAACGCAACAAAAATGCAACAAACTGCAAAATATGAATGCGAAGGGTAACAAAAACCCTGAAAAGAATGTTATATTTGACGGATCACTAAGCTTTAGAACTTTTTTGTAAAAATCTCTCTCCGCGTCTGTCCCTGACACCCGCATTTCAGGCTGACACTCTGTTTGATGCCTTTTCTGAGCTGTTGTGACTTAGATTACCATAGTAACTAGTATATAATGCAAAAGCGCAGATTCCAACCATTGAAATACTTTGTGTAGTTCAATACTTATGGTAATTTTTAAACATCGGTGCACATCATAATGGCGGCTACAGTTTCAATTTTAAAGATCTAAAAAAATTATTTGGGAATGTCCGGCGGGCCAGATTGAAAGGCTTAACGGGCCGCATGTGGCACCCGGACCTTAATTTGCCCAGGTCTGGTTTAGTGAATAGCATGTTGGCTTTACAGTCAGGTAATCAAGGGTTCAAATCTCCATTTTGGGCTACTCTGTGTGGGGTTTGTGTTTATTAGCTTTTCTCTGGGTTCTATGGCTTCCTCCCATGTTCTGAAAACAATCTATAGGTTAACTTTAGTTTGTTTTATTCCAGACATGCATTCCAAGTTACATTTGTACACAAACTAAAGTCAACAGTTTTACACCTCAACATGTCCGAAAAGGAGTAGAAAGAAGCAGAGTTTATTTATTCCTACTCTTTCTTCATGTCATAATGATTATCTGGACAATATCCATATCAATTTTGTTCACTCCTTGTTTCTAGTATACACTACTTAAAGTTTTTAAAGGGTAAACCCTCGGGACGGAAGTGAACAATTGAAAGGTTAATCGGAGAATTTAAATTGTCCATAGGTGTGAATGATTATTTGTCTTGATATTTGATTAGCCCCAAATCAGCTGGGATTTGCTCCAGCTTTGAGCTGCAGCCAACATGGGCACTGCTCCATTGTCAATCATACCTCGGGGGTGACACGGCAAAGGCGTGGCACTGGGGGCGTGGGTGCACGGATCTTTATGCCACAGGAATGTAAGCATGCCTTTAAAAATAAAAGAGGAAAATTAAGAAAAAAATAAAAACATTTCTATCAGCACAAAGTGCTGCCAGGCAAACCCGAAAGAACATTTTTAAAATCAAGATGAACTTTTCTAGTATATTTCACCTTGTGATGTATTCTTATCTACCAACCTCTTCTGGCTGTCTTTTTGACACTTAAATATCCCATGTAATGTACCTTTTAGATGTTTTTAATCTTTAGTAGATTATTTACGAACATTATTATCATTAAAAATGTGATGTAAAATTATGTTATATGCATGCAAAGAACTCTGAAAACGCTTCCCATTTTGGCAACTCTATCCTATAGCCATGCTCCCTCGGGTAATATACAAAACTTCCGGTGTTTGTGACCTCTGTTTAAAATCCGCCATTTCAAGAATATGCCTTTTCGCTGGCTACTAATAAATACACTGGAACGACAACTGCTTCGGATTTTAATCGTCAAGTCTACGTCTTTCTTCCTCCAAAGGACACAAGGACAACTTGATTTAAGTTCCATCCCAACTTTAACCTAATTTCAAAAGGTCATAAACCTTTCTAAACAGACGAAAGTTAACATAATAAATGTTTTAAATCAATCAGTCTTTGAATGGAAGAAAGACAAATTGCAATGAGGTGGCGACATGTCCAGAGTGTACGCTGCCTTATGTCCAAATGCAGCTGGGATAGGCTCCAGAACACCCACGATTCCAAGAAGGACAAGCGGTAGAAAATGGATGGTAAATTTTTGTACTTGTATAGCCCTTACCTACTTTCCAGGAGCACTTTGACACTATTTCCACATTCACACACTGATGGCGGGAGAGCTACCAAGCAAGGCCCTCACCACGACCCATCAGGAGGAAAGGTGACGTGTCTTGCCCAAGGACATAACGAACGTGACTAGGATGGCATAAGCTTGGATCGAACGTGAAACCCTCAATTTGCTGGCACAGTCGCACGGTTGATGCCCGATAGATGTAAGAAAAACACCTATATGTAAAGTTTTGCAATTTAACAGAATTGTAAAAAAAAAGGTTTGTATTATATTGTATTTTTTATATACCAAACTTAAATCAGTTTGTATTTACATTCAATTCTTTAACACAAAATTAAGTAAATGCTGCAGTGAAATAATTTAAACAAACTTGGTCATATTAATTAAGCAGCATTTAAAATACCATCAAAGGAATGAAAACCTTTCACCAACCATTGGTGTTTTTGGAGTGAAACTTGGAGAATTGGGGTTTCTTTCCTCTAAAGCATCGGTGAGCAAACTACCGTCTGCAGGCCACGCCCGGCCAGTTGGTGTTTTTGATCCGGCCCGCCAAAAACAACAGAATCGAGCAAATTGTGTATTAATTAGGACCACATTAATTGTCCTGTAATACCAAGTAATTCAAGAGAGCGGCGCAATAGGACTGCAGTATGCTTGATTGATTGCACAGCCAAGGTACACTTTTTTTTTTTATTGCAACGGCTCTGCCCGCGGGCAGGGGTTAGTGCATGTGCCTCACAATACGAAGGTCCTGGGTTCGATCCTGGGATTGGGATCTTACCGTGTGGAGTTTGCATGTTCTCCCCGTGACAGTGTGGGTACTCCGGCTTCCTCCCACCTCCAAAGACATGCACCTAGGGACATAGGCACCGATCTACTTTTCTGCCAGTGTGCGTGTGTAAACCGTGTATTAGTGTTGTCCCGATACCACTATTTTGCTACGGGTACCAAAAGTATTTCGGTACTTTTCTAAATAAAGGGGACCACAAAAAATGTCATTATTGGCTTTATTTGAACAAAAAATCTTAGGGTACATTAAACATATGTTTATTTTTGCAATTGTGTCCTTATATAAAATAGTGAACACACTAGACCAGTGGTTCTCAACCTTTTTTCAGTGATGTACCCCCCCTGTGAAATTTTTTTTAATTCAAGTATCCCCTAATCAGAGCAAAGCATTTTTGGTTGAAAAAAGAGATAAAGAAGTAAAATACAGCACTATGTCATCAGTTTCTGATTTATTAAATTGCATAACAGTGCAAACTGTTGCTCATTTCTAGTGGTCTTTCTTGAACTATTTGGAAAAAATGATATAAAAATAACTAAAAACGTGTTTAAAAAATAAACAACTGATTCAATTATAAATAAAGATTACTACACGTAGAAGTAATCATCAACTTAAAGTCCCCTCTTTGGGGATTGTAATAGAGATCCATCTGGATTCATCAACTTAATTCTAAACATTTATTCACAAAAAAAGAAATCTTTAACATCAATATTTATGGAGCATGTCCACAAACAATCTAGCTGTCAACACTAAATATTGCATTGTTGTATTTCTTTTCACAGTTTATGAACTTACATTCATATTTTGTTGAAGTATTATTCAATAAATATATTTATAAAGGATTTTTTAATTGTTGCTATATTTAAAATATTTTTGAAAAATTTCACGTCATGCGTGCGCCCATTTGAGAACCACTGCACTAGACCAGTGGTTCTCAAATGGGGGTACGCGTACCCCTAGGGGTACTTGAAGGTATGCCAAGGGGTACGTGAGATTTTTCAAAAATATTCTAAAAATAGCAACAATTCAAAAATCCTCTGTAAATATATTTATTGAATAATACTTCAACAAAATATGAATGTAAGTTGATAAACTGTGAAAAGAAATACAACAATGCAATATTCAGTGTTGACAGATTTTTTGTGGACATGTTCCATAAATATTGATGTTAAAGATTTCTTTTTTTGTGAAGTAATGTTAGAATGAAGTTCATGAATCCAGATGGATTTCTATTATAATCCCCAAAGAGGGCACTTCAAGTTGATGATTACTTCTATGTGTAGAAATCTGTATTTATAATTGAATCACTTGTTTATTTTTCAACAATTTTTTAGTTGTTTTTATATCTTTTTTTTCCAAATAGTTCAAGAAAGACCACTACAAATTATCTCTTTTTTTTTTCAACCAAAACTGCTTTGCTCTGATTAGGGGGTACTTGAATTAAAAAAATGTTCACAGGGGGTACATCACTGAAAAAAGGTTGAGAACCACTGCACGAGACGACTTGTCTTTTAGTAATAAGTAAACAAACAAAGGCTCCTAATTTAGCTGCTGACGTATGCAGTAACATATTGTATCATTTCCCATTCTATTATTTTGTCAAAACTATTAAGGACAAGTGGTAGAAAATGAATCATGAACAGATATTTACTGTTACTATCTGGTTATTTTCTGTTTCAACATGTTCTATCTACACTTCTGTTAAAATTTAATAATCACTTATTCTTCTGTTGTTTGATATTTTACATTAGTTTTGGATAATACCACAAATTTGGGTATCAATCCAATACCAAATCATAACTGGATCATACATTGGTCATATTCAAAGTCCTCACGTGTCCAGGGACATATTTCCTGAGTTTATAAACATAATATAAATTAAAAAAAAAAAACGAAAGAAAGTTTTGTGATGTTAAAAAATATCGATGTAATCATAGTAGAATTATTCAATTATTCAATTGTATGTGGTATCATTACAGTGGCTGTTAGGTGTAGCTACGCCAACGGCGTTTGTTTATATTGTAGGGTCCCGGAAGAGTCGGTGCTGCTGGGAATTCTGTGAATTTGTTCCGTAGTGTTTATGTAGTGTTGTGGTGCAAATATTTTTCCAAAATGTGTTTGTCGTCACTATATGGCACATGCTTACAAAAGTGTTGGCATTGTTCATACTGCCACCCTTAGTGTGACAAGTATGGCTGTTGAATAAGTATGAACTTCATTCACTCGGGCATAGGAAGTCAAGATGATTGTGACTTTAGTTCATTATCAGGATCAATGGTGAGACTTCGTCAATTACAGACTTCCTTTTGTGTGCCTCAATTGTCAACATGTTAAATGGCCCAAACTCGTCACAAAATCAACAGCAACAACATTGGTTGTTGCTGTTGATTAACAGCAACAACAGGGCGACACCCCTGTTAAACTCTCTCTTCAAAGTTCTTTTCAACTTTCCCTTGAGGTACTTGTCCTCTATTGGTCTCGTGCCGGTATTTAGCCTTAGATGGAGTTTACCACATATAAATATATATACATATGTATATATAAAGAATGAAAGTTGCTATCAATCCCACGTCGGTGGGTGCTCGGCCCCAAAGCACCCATCGGATCGGTGCCGATGCCTGGGGATAGGTTGATTGGCAACACTAAATTGGCCGTAGTGTGTGAATGTGACTGTGAATGTTGTCTGTCTATCTGTGTTGACCCAGCGATGAGGTGGCAATTTGTCCAGGGTGTACCCCGCCTTCCACCCGAATGCAGCTAAAATAGGCTCCATTACCCCCGCGACCCCAAACGGGACACGCGGTAGACAATGGATGAATGCTCTGACCGCAGATCCAATTTGCACCAATGAGAAAAGTTGACAGCGGATGCCAGGTGTTCAACTAAATAGTTTTTCCACTGAAGTGGAACATTATTCAAGCTTTGCAAGCTGGGTAACGTTTGCTCTGGTCTGGAACAACATGGTAACATTTGATGTGTCTGGAACAAAATTGTAACATTTGCTATAGTCTGGAACAACATGGCACACAATCAGAAATGCAGTAACAATAACATACATGCAAATATAAATGAAATACAGAGAGGACATAAGTAAAGGGAATTAAATGAACTCAAATACACCCACAAACGATGCATAATGATGCAACATGTACACACAGCTAGCCTAAATAGCATGTTGGAATTGATTATTAGCACGCCATGCAAGGTAATGACATCAACAAAGCTCAACTTTGTGCATTCATGTACAGCATAAAATGTTTGGTGGAAAAAATGTGACAAAGTAGGAGTGGCATAAAATATCTTTTGTGGCAGTGACGGAGGAAATTGTACACGTAAACCAACTACGGTGAGTTCAAGGACTACCAAAATTAGTAGGACAAAATGGCGCTGTCCAAATACTGTCATCAGCGAAGCATAAACACAAACATATCAAACAGTAGGCTTTCTAAAAATTAGGAGGGTTTGTGTTATGTTTGTCCTCCTACAGAAACATTATTAATATAACAAATATATTTTTCCCCATCTTTTTCCATTTATGAAAAAGCTCCAGTGCTGCGGGTTGCTGACCCCCACCTTAGTCATATAAAGTTGTACAGGTATGTAACATGTTATCTGTTAGCTTGCTAATGTTAGAATGTTACATTGGCATGGTCATTTTTTAGTTGTACACCTTAGTCATATAACTTTGTAACATGTTAACTTTTAGCTTGCTAATGTTGGAATGCTAAATGTTTGATCTTGTTTTACTGCCCTACACCGCAGAGTGACACAACTTGGTGCATGACACAACTGTTAGCATCATGCTAGCCCAGAGTCATACAATTTGGTACTTGTCACATACTAACTGTTGGCACGCTAACATTAGCATTTCAGTCTAACTCGCGCATAAAGCATACGCACCCACTTTCTGCCGAACTTGCATATGGTAATTACTGTACGGGTTAGCAGTCCGATGCACCAGCCTATTGTTCCTATTCCAGGGCGTCAAAGGAAGGCCTGTACAACATGTCAGATCTCATAAGTGATCACTATAGTTTAAGGGTTGATAACTGCCGGATATACAAGACACAAAGTGCTAATTCACTTTAATGAGCTCTCGCACTGACGATCCCAGATGGTTTAAGAAAGCGCATGAACCTTCAGTTCTCAAGATGCTTCTTCTACGCTTCTCTGCTGCCTTCCTGAATGCATCATTAGAGTCTGAAGCACCATTTAGTGTGTTCGTAAGAGCCAATCAAGGTGTGTCAAATTCTGCACAGGCCTTTGGAATCTAGCACGTCGACGTTAAGGGACGTCTTTTAAGTTAAGCTTTTATTCCCATGATGCGCATTGACATCATTAAAATCAGTTGTATGGACTAATACTTGCAGACTTCAGAGTTTAAGTTGGGAGTCAGCTCTCGATCCACATGCAGCTCTTTAGCACCACCCTGGTGGCTCCTTGAAGCTTTTTAAAAAATGGAAAAAGACGGGGAGAAAATATATTTGTTGTTTTAATAATGTTTCTATAGGAGGAAAAACGAAACATAAACTTTCCTAGTTGCTAGAAAGCCCACTGTTTAAAATGTTTGTGTTTATGCTTCACCGATGACAGTATTTGGCCAGCGCCGTTTTTTCCTAATTTTGGCATTCAATCAGCTCACCGTAGTTGGTTTACATGTACAACTTTCTCCGTCGCTGCCACAAAAAGACGTGTTTTATGCCACTCCTTTGTTATCTCATTTTGTCCACCAAATGTTTTATGCTGTGTGTGAATGCACAAAGGTGAGCTTTGTTGATGTGCTGTGTATACATTTTGCATCATCACGCCTCGTTTCTAGGTATATTTGAGTTTACTTAATTTCCTTGGCTTATGTCCTCTGTGTATTTATTTATATTTGCATGTCTCATGACATATCTGTATGTATTTCTGATGGTTGTTTATGTGCCATGTTGTTCCAGACCACAGCAAATGTTACCATGTTGTCCCAGACCACAGCAAATGTTACCATGTTGTTCCAGACCACAGCAAATGTTACACAGCTTGCCCATCCATCCATCCATTTTCTATCGCTTATTCCCTTTTTTTGGGGTCGCGGGGGGCGCTGGCGCCTATCTCAGCTACAATCGGGCGGAAGGCAGGGTACACCCTGGACAAGTCACCATCTCATCGCAGGGCCAACACAGATAGGCAGACAACATTCACACTCACATTCACACACTAGGGCCAATTTAGTGTTGCCAATCAACCTATCCCCAGGTGCATGTCTTTGGAAGTTGGAGGAAGCCGGAGTATCCGGAGGGAACCCACGCATTCACGGGGAGAACATGCAAACTCCACACAGAAAGATCCCGAGGCTGGATATGAACCCAGGACTGCAGGAACTTCGTATTGTGAGGCAGACGCACTAACCCCTCTTCCACCGTGAAGCCTACCCAGCTTGCAAAGATTGTAATAAATCCATGAGAAGAAGACAGTCTGTCCTTTCCTTTAACTTGGGCCCACACATCTATACCTTTGGCAGTTTTAAGCCAGTAATTTTCAGGAGATACCTCACCCTCTGAGACACTTATTTAATGTGTTGCCTTCATCATAAGACTTAACTTTTTGCAGCTCCAGACAGATTAGTTTTTTGTATTTTTTGTCCAATATGGCACTTTCAACATGTTGGGTTGCTGACCTCTGGTTTAGGTGTTAAAATCAGATCTTTGTCTGCTTTTCTTCGTATTCCAACGCCAAAGTTGACACGCGCTGGCTGATACTAACTGTTGTGTATTCAAGTGTGCACCTTTCCGCTAAGCAGATGTTGAACCGCATAATTTTTCCTGGGGGTTCCAACTTGGCAGCATTCACACAATAAAGTGTTCTGATTATTATTGCTCCATTTTTATTTTCATTTTTCCAAAAAGTTCCAAAAATGTCACATTTGTTTGTTGTTCAAAAGGAATGAACACATTTCCCAAGTTTCACAATTTCCACATTTCTCAGTTGATTCCAACAGTCCACAAATAACACATTCCACTCACCCTCAAAGTTCAAACAAATACATTTTAAAGTTAAATAAAATTATGTTGTTTTTTTCGGAATTTACACTTTTCAAGTCCACCATTTCTACCATTTTGTCTTCTTACACATTTTCCTACAGATTTCAACCATTCTAACCGTCAACACATTCCACTTATTCAGGACATGCAGGCTATTTTTATTGGGAAATAAATCCAGTTTTTCCTACATTTCTTTATTACCTATTCTCTTAAAAAAAAAAAAAGGTTTTAAAAATTCAAACTGTTTCAAAGTCCAAATGCTCCTTGGTAATAATGATAGATTGCTAGCCTGCTAACTTTTTCTTTGCTAATTTTTCAAATATACAACAAAGTGTCATGTTTTGGTTCTTGAAAATCTCAACTGTTAAATTAGCATGCTAATGTGAAAATGCTAGCTTTATTTTAGCTGATTGTGCAGGTATTCACCTCGGTCATATTTTGGAACTCGAAGCATGTAACTGTTAGCATGGTAACTTTGACAAATTAGCATGCTAATGTTAGAATGCTAGCTTGTTTAGCTGATTTGCAAGTATACTACCTAGAGTCTCAAACATACGGGCCAAATGCGGCCCGCGAGACGCTATTTTGCGGACCGTACTTTGATATGACAATTTCATGTAGGTGCGGCCCGCGAGTTGCGAGTTTAATATGAACGGAGCTTGACAGCGTCATACTTGCCAACGTTCCCAATTTTCCTGAGAGTCCCCTTAATTTCAAGGCATCTATTCTCTAGAAAACCCTGCCGATTTTTACCCAATCGACAATACTCATGGGGTGCCATAATGGCACTGCTTTAAGCACCCTCTACATCCTGTACAGACAGCATGCAAGCCCATTTATATGTTGAATCTGGCTGTGCAGTACCCACATATGATGTTGCAAGACATATTTGATCAACAGCTACACAGGTCACACTGAGGGTGGCCGTAAAAATTTTTTTAAAACTGTTACAAATTTGTGCAAGACTGTGAACCCACACCAAACACATTTCAGGAGAACATCCGCACTGTAATACAACATAAACACAACAGAAAAAAAACCCAGAATCCCATGCAGCCTTAACTCTTCCGGGCTACAATATACACACCCTCGCTACCACCAACCCCCCACACCCCCACCCTCCCTACTTGCGTCGGTTGAGGTGGTGTATATTGTAGCCCGGGAGAGTTAGGGCTGCAAGGTGTTCTGGGTATTTGTTCTCTTGTGTTTAAGTTGTGTTAGGGTGCAAATGTTATCCCAAAATGTGTTTGTTATTCTTGTTTGGTGTGGGTTCAAAGTGTGGAGCATATTTGTAACAGTGTTAAAGGCCTACTGAAATGAGATTTTCTTATTTAAACGGGGATAGCAGGTTCATTCTATGTGTCATACTTGAACATTTTGCGATATTGCCATATTTTTGCTGAAAAGATTTAGTAGAGAACATCGACGATAAAGTTTGCAACTTTTGGTCGCTAATAAAAAAGCCTTGCCTTTACCGGAAGTAGCAGACGATGTGCGCGTGACGTCACCGGTGTGAGGGCTCCTCACATCCTCACATTGTTTATAATGTGAGCCTTCAGCAGCAAGAGCTATTCTGACCGAGAAAGCGACAATTTCCCCATTAATTTGAGCGAGGTTGAAAGATTCGTGGATAAGGAAAGATAGAGTGAAGCACAAAAAAAAAAAAGAGAAAAAAAAAAGCGACGGCTCCAGGCGGCAGCAGTGGGACCGTTTCAGATGTAATTAGACACATTTACTGGGATAATTCTGGATGATCTCTTATCTGCTTATTGTTTTAATAGTGTTTTAGTGAGATTGTAAAGACTTACCTGAAAGTAGGATGGCTACGGTGAACACTAGTGTCCCTCAGAGAAGCCGATGGAGGAGCCAAGATAACAGATTCCTTTTTTGAGCTGCTGGAGGAAGTCCCATAATCCACTGAAGTCTCCGGTAAGAGCCGACTTAATACGACAATTTTCCCATCCAAAAACTTGCTGGTTGACGTAGAAAACATGTTCGCTTGACCGCTCTGTGTTAAAGCTTCACAACAAACAAAGAAACACAGGCTGTGTCTCGGTTGCTAAAGGCAGCTGCAATCCACCGCTTTCCACCAACAGCATTATTCTTTATAGTCTCCATTATTAATTTAACAAATTGCAAAATATTCAGCAACATAGAAGTCCAAATTATTGGGTAATTATGAGATGAAAAGAGACAACTTTTAGCCGTAAGTGGTGCTGGGCTAATATGTCCCCTCCAACCTGAGACGTCACGCGTACGCGTCATCATACGCATCATCATTCCGCAACGTTTTCAACAGGAAACTCCGCGGGAAATTTGAGATTGTAATTTAGTAAACTAAACCGGTCGTATTGTCATGTTTTGCAATGTTAATATTTCATCATTGATGTATAAACTATCAGACTGCGTGGTCGGTAGTAGTGGGTTTCAGTAGGCCTTTTAAGTTGTTTATACGGCCACCCTCTGTGTGAACTGGATAGCTGTTGAATAAGTATGTCTTGCAGCCACCAACGTGTGTTATGCACAAGTCTCGCACAACATGATATAGAGCTGTCACTTTGGTTGTGTGATGTAAAAGCTTGCGCAATGACGAGATGTAGAGCAGTAGACCTCTTATTCATGGTAAGCCAAGGTTCAAGTGAGATTTATCAAAAATATTCTCAAAATTAGCAGTCATACATAAATACTTAATAAATGTTTTTAATGGATAACACTTCAACAAAATATGAATGTAAGTTAATAAACTGTGAAAAAAAATGCAACAATCCAACATTCAGTGTTGACAGCTAGACTTTTTGTGGACATGTTCCATAAATATTGATGTTAAAGATTTATTTTTTTGTGAAGAAATGTTTAGAATTAATTTCAAGAATCCAGATGGATCTCTATTACAATCCCCAAAGAGGGCACTTTAGGTTGATGATTACTTCTATGTCTAGAAATCTTTATTTATAATTAAAATTACTTGTTTATTTTTCAACAAGTTTTTTTATTATTTTTATATCTTTTTTTCCAAGTTCAAGAAAGACCACTACAAATGAGCAATATTTTGCACTGTTATGCAATTTAATAAATCAGAAACTAATGACATAGTGCTGTATTTTACTTCTTTATATCTTTTTTTCAAACCAAAAATGCTTTGCTCTGATTAGGGGGTACTTGAATTAAAAAAATGTTCACAGGGAGTACATCACTGAAAAAAGGTTGAGAACCACTGTTGTAGAGGACGTTAAAGGCAGTGCAGTCACGCCAGCCCTTAATAATGTCGGCCGGGTGAAAATTGGGACAAATTCGGGCGAATGGTTGCTCCGGTAGATTGTCAGGGGGTGCACTGAAATTCAGGAGTCTCCCAGAAAAATATTTTCTTGCGACCCAGCCCAGGGGCGTCACTAGACCTAATACTGTACTGGGGCACACCTGGGGCACAAATAATTCATGTGAGCGTGCAAAGCGCCCAAGCAAAAACATTTTTAGCACTTATTTATCATAAAAAATACATAAATAGTGCTTTAAACCATGAAATCATATCAGATTATGTTGTATGGATGTTTGATTAACCACCTGAAATTAACTAATACATTTGACCTACTTGTGCACTTTTTTACTCCAGACTTCTAAACTGCTACTGGTAAAAGCAAAAAGGAAGAGCAATGAATCTTTTTGAAACATATGTTGCAGTAATCATCTGCAAATTTAACATCTACAAAAGTAAAACAAAAAATAAAGCACCCCTACATCTCTGGGTTCTTTTATATTATTTAATTTCCATTTATGGCAATGTGGCGAATCCTATTTCAGATACACAAAACTATAAAATATACACAAAACAATAAAGCCACAGTAGTAGAATAAATGAACTGTTGTGTGTCCGTTCAGGGAATCATTTTCTGAGAAGTAAACTGTAACGTCTCGTTTTCATTTTTGCAAAGTGGTCAATCACTCTGGACAGACACGGAAATATTACAGTAACTGTTATACAGTTGACCAGTGGTTCCCAACTGGTGGGTCGTGACATAAAAGTGGATTGTGTGTCATTTTCAGTGAGTCGCAGTCAGATGTGTGCATGAAAAAAAAAAGTTTAGGGAGAAAAAAATCTAATTGTGGCAACAAAACCAGATTATTTTAGCCTTTTTTCTAGTGACTAGAATATTTTAGCAAAAGGCAAACCGACTAACAAGTTGGAGGAGGACTCAGGACAGACATGGAAATATATTTTAAAAAATCTAAATGGGGCAACAAAACCTGATAATTTTAGATAATTTTAATCTTTCTGAAAACAAATACAGAAATGTTACTATTTTTTCTGGAAACAAAACCAGATGCTTTAGCTTTAGCCATTTTTCTCGTGACAAAACAAGATTATTTTAGTCAAAGTCACACCGATTAACAAGACAAATCTACTGTGCTATTTTTCTGTGAAATAAACTTGAATGATTTAAAAATTTGGCTCACGACTTGATGATATGGAAAAATGTTTTTCTTCCTGAAGATAAACCATTTGAGAAGTACTCAACTCACACATGCTTACTCCAAATCATCATTGATGCAGAACCAGCAGACAATAACCAACATTATGTTTTATGTTCATTGGAAATTCCCCCGACAGCTCGTACAGCAAATGAATATGTTTGTCTTGATACAAGGAATAACGTTAGCTAACTTAGCATCAACTTAAGACAATGATGTTGCCTAGCTAGCTAGGACTTCACTTACATCTTTCGTTCCTGCTGCTGCTTCTCTGCTGCGGGCGAATAACTTTCTGATATCCATCTAGGAGTTACAGTTTGAGTCAAATCAAAACCAAAATAATGTAATTAACAAATTGTTGTTGGCTAACGTTACCTACCTCACGCAGTGATTCTCAGCCCCCCCTCTCTCTGTCTCTCTCTTTCTCTCTCTCTCGCTCTCTCTCTCTCTCTCTCTCTCTCTCTCTCTCTCTCTCTCTCTCTCTCAACCGAAGTCTCGATCCACACGTGAATAAATTACCATATTAATTAGCCATGTGCTCATTGTTAGTGGAGTGAATACAGTAGCAAGCAATTACCATACTAAGTAGTATGTGCGCGGTTGTCTATGTTATGTAGACTTAAAACTCTGAAGGGTTTTTTTTTATTGGTGACATTTTTACTGGGGCACTGCAGATCAACAGTGGGGCACGTGCCCCAGTGAAATATGTCTGGCGACGCCCCTGACCCAGCCTCACCCAGTTCCTGCATCCAGGTAAGTTGAGTTTGCGACCTCTGCCTTAGAGCCATATCTTTTAGTACTTGACATATGCTAACTTGAGAAAAATAGCATGCTAATGTTAGAATGCTGGCTTTTTTTGCTGGTTTTACAGGTCTATAGCGCCAGAGTTATATATTTTGTTACTTGACACACGGTAACTTTGGCAAATTAACTTTTTAGTAGCTTTTTGACCAAAAAATAATTGCATATTTTGTATTTCACGTATGTTAAATGTTAACATGCTAACATTAGCAGGCTGGCTTTTTGTCAGTCATAGTTTGGTACTTGACACATGCTAACTGTTACCATGCTAGCTTTTGCAAATTAGCATGCTAGCGTTTGAATGCTGGCCTTTTTTTTTAACTGATTTTGCAGGTATACACATCAGTCATATTTTGGTAGTTGACACAATACATTTTAGCATGCTCATTTGCTGTAGTGAACATGCTAACATTAGCTTGCTATCTTCTTTTAGCTATTTTTACAGGTATACACCAAAAAATGTTTGTACTTGACACATGTTACTTCTTAGCATGCTAGCTTTGTCAAACTGATTTCGCAAGTATGCATCTCAGAGGCCTATATAGTAAGCATGTTATGTTACTTTTTTCAGCTAATTTTACAGGTATACAACTAAGAATCATGTATTTTGGTATTTTTTATAAAATATTTTGCAAGTATACACCTCAGAGTTATATATTTTGGTATACGACACATGTTAACAGTTACCACCCTAACTTTAATATATTAGGCTACTTTTTTCTAGATAATTTTACCGGTATACACCTAAGAATCATGTATTTTGGTACATGGCCCATGTTAACTGTTAGCATGTTAACATGTCATGCAGTCTTTTTTCTTTTTTTTTTTTTAACTATATTTTATTCATATTTTAGTACTTGATGCGTATAAATTGTTAACATGTTAACATTAGCTTGCAAACCTTTCTTACTGATTTTGAAAGTATACACCTCAGAGTATTATATTTTGGTACTTGACACATGTTAACGTTTAGCATGCTAATTTGCTGTAGTGAACATGCTAATATTAGCTTGCTATCCTTTTATTTTAGCTATTTTTAAAGGCATACACCAAAAAAAAATCATATTTTTGTACATTACACATGTTAATTCTTAGCATGCTAGCTTTTTTAAAACTGATTTTGCAAGTATACACCACAGAGTCCTGTATTTTGGTATACAACACGTAGGTTACCATCTTAACTTAAGCAAGTTAGCATGTTATGCTACAACTTTTTTTCTAGCTAATTTTACAGGTATACACCTAAGAATCATGTATTTTGGTACTTGGCCCATGTTAACTGTTAGCACAAAAACATGGTATGCTTTTTTTGTTGTTTTGTTTTTTAACTATTTTAAAGGTATACGCTTAAAAAAATGTTTTAGTATTTGATGCATATTAATTTTTAGCATGTTTACATTAGCTTGCTAGCGTTTCTTACTTATTTTCCAAGTATACACCTCAGGGTATTATATTTTGGGTAATTGACACATGTCACCATCCTAACTTTAGCACATTAGCATGCTATGCAAGCTTTTTGGTTTAGCTAATTTTACAGGTATACACCTAAGAATCAAAAGTTTTGATACTTGACAAATCTATACTGTTAGCATGTTAACATGGCATGCAGCCTTTTATTAGCTGTCTTTGCAGGCATACACCTCAAAGACATTTTTGGTCATTAAAACATTCTAACCGTTAATATTTTAGTTTGACATCGGCTTTCAGCATTCACAAGCAATTTCTACCGAAAATGCATTTTCTGGTTTTAATGAGTGTGCTAAATGATGCTCTCAGACAGTGACGGGGTGGGGTACAAATATCCCACAAAGATTATTTCAAAACAAACAACATTAACGTGTGTGTGTGTGTTTGTGTGTGTGTGTGTGTGTGTGTGTGTGTGTGTGTGTGTGTGTGTGTGTGTGTGTGTGTGTGTGTGTGTGTGTGTGTGTGTGTGTGTGTGTGTGTTTTAGAGTACAGCCATGGGGGTTAAAGCGTAGTCAGCATGTTGTTGGACAACATGAATGAGGCTCCAGAGAGAGAGAGTTTCTTCAAAACAAAAGCAGGACTACAGAGAACACATAGTGCTCCCACATTCCAGAACCCTTCTGCCAGGTACAGGACATCACATGCCCATGCACATGTTCCCATGGCGCTTACTACGGCTCCAAAACAAGATGCATACATCCAAATATTCAGGAAGGAGACATACTTACACAAACTAAACCATTTCAACTGCAGCAGTTTTTAAAGGAGAAACATATTTTTTCACTTTTGGAAATTATTTGTGAAAATCTTTTAATGAGTGGTGCTAAAGTTCCAGAATGTCTTTTGGATTTGACCAAACCTTATTATCTTCCCATTGGTGATCTTGACGGCCTTAACATGTTAAGCTGTAGGCTACTAGCAGCTACACAACAGCTAAGCACACAATAGCACACAAGCTAAAAATTATTAAACAGTCCAAAACAGCAAGTATCAATAACTATAATTGCAAATAACTTACACGTACATAGTCTTCAAGGCAGAAGTATATTGAAGTATCCAATAACAAAAATGTCCGCATTTTTCAACTTCTACCTACTTCACTGTGTTGACAAAAAAATTAATAACCACTCCACTTGAACTTGAATAATAATTCATAGGTTAGTGCAGTGATTCTCAAACTGGTGGTACACCAACTAATTAATACCTTCATTAAATATTCAAACACAGTGTCGCTGTTCAAACTGTGTGTATTGTTACAGTGGGCAAAAAATATTGAAATGTACTTGTTAAATAAAACCTCTGCATTGTTTTTAATAAATACTTGGGCCTACTGTGCTACTGTATTTTAATGTTGGCTATTATGGCAGTGAATACTTAGGTCTACTACACTACTGTATTTGATGGTGTCATAATGGTAGTACTCAATGAATACATAGGTCTACTACACTACTGTATTTTAATGTTGTCATTATGGTGGTACTTGATGAATACTTAGGTCTACTACAATACTGTAATTAATGTTGTCATTATGGTAGTACTTAATGAATACTTGGGTCTACTAACAGTACAGTATTTCAATGTTGTCATTATGGTGGTACTTAATGAATACTTAGATCTACTACACTACTTTATTTTAATGTTGTCATTATGGCGGTACTTAATGAATATTTAGGTCTACTACATCACTGTATTTAATGTTGTCATGGTGGTACTTAATGAACACCTAGGCCTACTACACTACTGTATTATTATGTTGTCATTATGGTGGTATTTAATGAATACTTAGGTCTACTACACTATTGTATTTAATGTTGGTCATTATGGTGGTAGTTAATGCATACTTAGTTCTACTACACTACTGTATTTTAATGTTGTCATGATGGCGGTACTTAATGAATACTTAGGTCTACTACATCACTGTATTTAATGTTGTCATGGTGGTACTTAATGAACACCTAGCCCTACTACACTACTGTATTTTTATGTTGTCATTATGGTGGTATTTAATGAATACTTAGGTCTACTACACTACTGTATTTTAATGTTGTCATTATGGCGGTACTTAATGAATACTTAGGTCTACTACATCACTGTATTTAATGTTGTCATGGTGGTACTTAATGAACACCTAGGCCTACTACACTACTGTATTTTTATGTTGTCATTATGGTGGTATTTAATGAATACTTAGGTCTACTACACTACTGTATTTAATGTTGGTCATTATGGTGGTAGTTAATGCATACTTAGTTCTACTACACTACTGTATTTTAATGTTGTCATGATGGAGGTACTTAATGAATACTTAGATCTACTACATCACTGTATTTAATGTTGTCATGGTGGTACTTAATGAACACCTAAGCCTACTACATTACTGTATTTTTATGTTGTCATTATGGTGGTATTTAATGAATACTTAGGTCCACTACACTACTGTATTTTAATGTTGTCATTATGGCGGTACTTAATGAATACTTAGGTCTACTACATTACTGTAATTGATGTTGGTCATTATGGTGGTATTAATGAATACTTAGGTCTACCACACTACTATATTTTAATGTTGTCGTTATGGTGGTATTTAATGAATACTTAAGTCTACTACACTACTGTATTTTAATGTTATAATGGTGCTACTTAATGAATACTTAGATCTACTACATAACTGTATTTTAATGTTGTCATTATTGTAGTACTAAAGTTTGAGAACAACTGGGTTAGTGTTTGTCCTTTCTACCACGGATGTCTGTTTTTTCACCTCATCAAACCTTTTCAAACATACCAAAATGTAGAACAATACAAGTTTAAGTCACAAAAGTAGGTTTCCTGCAGATATTTCATCAATATTGGCTCCACTACTGGTGTTGTATTCGAAGTAAAACGGTGTCAGGACATAGACAGGGGGCACAATCAAATGTTGTATTATACTTAGAAATATATATTTACATACATATTTTGTATCTTTGTGTAGCTGAAGGTTACAAAATGTTTATCTTTAAGTTAAGGCCTGAAACCTCACATCAGTGGCCATGACTGATTGCAATTGTTGGTTGTTCAATGATAAAGGTATTCTGTGCTGAAATCAAAATGTTGAATTTTGCGTGACAGCGTCATGGCCAAGTCTGAAGAATTGATCTAATCTCCCTTCCTGCTTGTGACGCCATCAAATGAGAAAACTTTACTTTGGTGGAAAAAAGATGTGGAAGTAAATCTTCTAGGCAATATAATGTGCAACAATCAGCTTGAAGAACAGTTGTGGGTTCTTAAAGGGGAAGTTGTTGTTGCATCACACTGGCAGGTGTTGCGTCGCACTGACCGGTGATGATGCAACATGACTTGCAGGAACTTTAAAAGTAAGTCAAAAGGAGCCCAGGAACAGGAAGTGTTTAGTTATCTAATAACTCTCACACTGGCCTCTTTTGATACTTTTAAAACAGTAGCTCTCTTATCTTATTGACCAGGGGTCCTTAACCTTTTCGACCTCTGTGCCCAACTTTTCCACTACAAAGAGGGCTACTCAAAAATTCAAACTGAATTAGTAATCTTACTCTTGATTTGATTCATATTCAATAATTACATGTAACTTACTTACAGTTTTCAACCTTGTCAAATGATATGAAACTATGTGTTGATTACAAAAATATTATTTATTGAACACACAACACTTAGGCTTTGGTCAGGCGGATTAGAATAATAAGTACTAACCAAATATACTGTGTATGTAGGGACTCATAAAACACTGAGCAAAAATAAATTTACAGACAATTATGTTGTCATAAAATAAACTAAATTAATATGTTTCTAATATAAACACGATTAAATTAAAGTGCGCTTAAAAAACTTCTTTATGACTTTAGCTCCAGACTTCTTCTTTGTTTGATATTGTCATTACTGTCACAAGTGGTGGAAAAGTCTATTACATCTGAGGACCACAGTTAAGTTAAAGTTAAAGTACCAATGATTGTCACACACACACAAGGTGTGGCGAAATTTGTCCTCTGCATTTGACCCATCCCCTTCCCTTGTTCACCCCCTGGGAGGTGAGGGGAGCAGTGGGCAGCAGCGGTGCCGCCCAGGGAATCATTTGTGGTGATTTAACCCCCATTCAGCTGAGAATCATATTTTTTGACGGCCCTCTAGGAGGCGCTTACTGCACAACTTTTCTAAACTATAAACATTTTTTGACGGACTTGAACCATTTAATACTGAAACATCCATTCATCCATCCATCCATTTTCTACCGCTTGTCCCGTTCGGGGTCGCGTGGGTGCTGGAGCCTATCTCAGCTGCTTCGGACGGAAGGCATGGTACACCCTGGACAAGTGGCCACCTCATCGCAGGGCCAACACAGATAGACAACATTCACACTCACATTCACACACTAGGGCCAATTTGGTGTCGATCACCAACTTTAACCCCTGGAAAATGACACCACGGAATAGTCAAAATGAAAAGTTGTAACATACTCATATTCCAGGTATTCTTCATAAAAATGTTTGTGACTTAAAATCATTTGCATTTGTATTGATTTCTTTCAGTCATACATCAAAAATGACCCCAAGCAGTTCCTATGGAATCTACTATGACCCTTTAATTATTTGCAGCTATGACTGTCAATACTGTCCCACTTACACATGTGATGTCATCTCTCACATCTGATGTAACTTTGACTGTCAATACTGTCCCACTTACACATCTGATGTCATCTCTCACATCTGATGCAACTTTGACTGTCAATACCGTCCCACTTACACATCTTATGTCATCTCTCACATCTGATGCATGTTTGGCTGTCAATACTGCCCCACTTACACATCTGATGTCATCTCTCACATCTGATGCATGTTTGGCTGTCAATACTGCCCCACTTACACATCTGATGTCATCTCTCACATCTGATGCATGTTTGGCTGTCAATACTGTCCCACTTACACATCTGATGTCAGCAGTCTCACCACCCAGTAGGGATCTTTTACACATTATGACTACAATGAGCACAATTTGTACAGCACATCTTTTTGAAGCGGCGTTTGAAGCATAATACTGCTAATATTGCTAGCAAATGTTCTGACTTTCATGTGTTGAATCAGGTCAATTCTAAACTTGTCTGTCCAGACACTCAGATTTCGTCTTCTCCCTCTGAAGACAGCAGCGTCCATCCACCCATCCATCCATTTTCTACCGCTTGTCCCTATTGGGTTCGCGGGGGTTGCTGGAGCCTCTCTCACCTGCATTCCGGCGGAAGGCGGGGTACACCCTGGACAAGTCGCCACCTCATTGCAGGGCCAACACAGCGTCCATGCAGACAAAATATGCTGAGCTCGGCCAAACGCCTCACTTTCCAAAAGTAAGGGGTCAAAACAAGGCGGGAACTTGAGGTTTGTCTTGGGCTTCTTGTGTACTAACACAACTAGCATAATGCTGACACTGACCAGGACAAAATATGTCAAACAAACCGGAGGTACATTGTGAGCAACCATGAATAAGTTGGACTGCAGCGTTACCTATAAACCGCCACTAAGTGTCAGTATTGTGCTCCTTGTTTCCTCTTCATTATGTCTCAGTAGTTCTACTTTGTGCCAATTGTATCAAACAAAACTTAATTTTATACTTGGATTGTTGAAACGTGAGTTAAAAAAAAGTGTGTACATTGACCCATATTCAAGAGGGTGTTTTTGCCCATAGGAAAAAAGTCTGAAAAAGAAGAGTCAGGTGGTGCCAAACAACTTCTACCAAAGTGAGTTTTTCTTCCTGTTACTCACACACACCTGAAAATATGTGCTGGGTCGTCTAATTTTGTGCATTAATTGTATAATAAATTATTGGTAGCAGGCAAACAAGGTGTTAACTTCGACTGGTCTATCTCTGGCATGGTTGCTTTGTTAAGATACGATAATGGCCACTTAGCCGCTGCTCCATAAATAGTGAAGGTGTCTTGATGCTACATTTTCACTTCCAACACAATACCGACATTGATACAATATTTTATTATTTTGTAGTGTGCAATGGTAGAAAAGGTTTGATGAAGTGAAATTTGGTAGGTATGAAAAACACTAACCTATTTCTTATTAACCCTATGGGATGGATTTCTGCTGTCTAGGTTGAAATGGAGTGGTCACTTTTCTTTGTAATAATAATAATAATAATAATGGATTAGATTTATTTCGCGCTTTTCTATTGTTAGATACTCAAAGCGCTCACAAAGAAGTGGGAACCCATCATTCATTCACACCTGGTGGTGGTAAGCTACATCTGCAGCCACAGCTGCCCTGCGGTAGACTGACGGAAGCGTGGCTGCCAGTTTGCGCCTACGGCCCCTACGACCACCACCAATCATTCATTCATCATTCATTCACCAGTGTGAGCGGCACCGGGGGCAAGGGTGAAGTGTCCTGCCCAAGGACACAACGACAGCAATTTGGATGTCAATAGCCGGGGAGCGAACCTGCAACCATCAGGTTTCTGGCATGGCCGCTCTACCCACTACGCCATGCCGCCCCTTTGGTCACAATAATTCATTAACTTAAGCCATTTTTTCTCAAATAGTGAGGCGGGTCCCTTTGAGTGTGACCTTGGGCAACATGCTTTATCAGTATCATGCTTCAAACCCTGCTACAAAAAGCTGTGCACTACAAAATTTGCTCATTGTAGCCATTAAACCTGACTTTATTTTCATTAAAAGAAAATAATAAAAAAAAAAATCTGCACTAATTGTTTTATTCATTTTTGGTTTGTAGGTGAAATTGTTTTTATATATTGTGCTCCTGAGATAATGTTGCTGATCCATTTGAATTTATTGAGTCTATTTAATTCTGTTTTTCAATATAAAATGGTTCAAGTTGGTGATAAAATGGGCACAGTTTAAATGAGGATTTATTTTTTGAAATTTCAGCCAAATATGCATTTGGGGAAATAATTACAAAAGTATGCTTCCTTATTTCAAACAATATCAGTTACTCTAATACATAATATTGGATATAGAGATCATACAAACCCTTTATTAATTGAATCAAAAATATTTAGATTTGACGACTTTTTGCATTTGCAAACAGCTAAAATGATGTACAAAGCAAACTATAACCTGCTACCCAAAAATGTACAATTACTCTTTTCACTAAAAGAAGAGAAATATTACATCAGAGAAAATTGTAACTTAAAACCTTTGTAAGCACGCACAACACTTAAACCTTTAGCATATCTGTATGTGGAAATAAATTATGGAATAGATTAAAAAAACAAAGTACTAATATGATCCAGTTTAAGAAATTGTTCAAACTACAAGTGTTTACAAAGTACAGAGAAGAAGAATTAAGGAATTTGTCTTGAACTTATCGAGGAAAAAAAGAAGACATGTCATCATGTAAATAATAACTGACTCAACTACTTATTACTGTCAGAGAAGTGCTATATGTAGCAATCATTGATGTCAACTCTGTTACAAATTGAGAACAGGAAGTGAACAAATGTGTTTGTAGCTGCTAGGAAGGGGAAATGTGTAGGATTAAATAAGCTTTTCTTCTTTCTACCCCTCATTTTTAAAGAGAAATTAAAAAAATATGTGAAGCCGTAGAAAATGGATGGATGTGATGTATCGTTTTGAAATTGCACACAAATTGATGAACTTTAAATTTTTTCTGTTACGGACTAAAAATCAATGATAATAAAGTAATTTTTTGTTGTAAGGTGATCAACACAATTTTAAGCAGAAGTGTACTTATACCAATTTTAGAGACAAATAATATAGTCGGGGGGGGGAGAGTGGACAAATATTTTCTAATTCCTGGGGTGGCGTAATACAAAATATTTGAAAAGCATAGAGTTAAAATCAGGACGCAGTAAGTTGAACGATGCGGACACGTTTGTTACTGGACTTTATAATACGCTTCTGCTGTGGGGCCTTTGTATGTGTAAGAAATCATTTGACACTTGTTTATATTGACACATTGTTGTTACACTGCAATAATGTTCAATTACTTATTGCCTGTGTAGCTTGTGTGCTATTGTGTGCTTAGCTGCTGTTTAACTGTCAGCAGTCTATAGCCTAACATGTTTACCTTTTCTAAATGACTTGACTAAAATAGAAGCTATCGTGTGCTTTTTGGAGGACATTTGCTTAGATAGGCTCCAGCACCTCCCGTGACCCCAAAAGGGACAAGTGGTAGAAAATGGATGGATGGATGACCAATATCAGGTATCAATATCTGATCGGGGCCCCCTGAACAAATAGTCCAAACATGAGAGTCGTTTGAGTCAGAGTCAGATCCTCACCTCATTCTCTCTTGGTGGGTAAATAAAAGGTCAGAAAAAGTGCAAGTTATGAACTTCCTGAAAGGTTCCAGTCATTTCACCTCCACTTGGAATGTGGCACCGCCGCCCCAAAAACAACATTTCCTTTCCAAGAGAACGTGTTGTCACTTCCTGTCTGACTGTAGCAAACTTCCATGGAGCAAACACGGAGGATGAAAAATAACTTTGGGTAATTCCCTGGCATTACGCAGCATGTTTGAATCACCTCACGCTGCTGACCTGCAGATGGAGTGAAGCACATAGAAGAAGCTGGCGGGGATTTTGCTGCTTTTCATGGAAGAAACAGCGTGGGCGCAACAGGAAGTGATGGGGACTTTTTGATGAGGTCTGCAGCTACTGTTGGACCGCGTGTTAAATTGTTGTCCTTATATAAGCACAAAGTCAGCAGCAGCAAAGTGAGTCATAGTCAGCACACATGGAAGTGATCACATGTCTCATATGAAATAGGTGACACAATGTTTCCTAAATGACATCCTTCGATTACTTGAAATAAGTGACACAATGTAACCCACATGGCATGTTTAGATTGTTTGACTTAAAGGCCTACTGAAACCCACTACTACCGACCACGCAGTCTGATAGTTTATATTTCAATGATGAGATGTTAACATTGCAACACATGCCAATACGGCCAGTTTAGTTTACTAAATTGCAATTTTAAATTTCGCGCGAATTATCCTGCTGAAAACGTCGCGGTATGATGATGCGTGCGCGTGATGTCACGGATTGTAGCGGACATTTTGGTCTAGCACCGATCCCAGCTATAAGTCGTCTGCTTTAATCGCATAATTACCCAGTATTCTGGACATCTGTGTTGCTGAATCTTTTGCAATTAGTTCAATGAATAATGGAGACGTCAAAGAAGAAAGATGTAGGTGGGAAGCGGTGTATTGCGGTCGCCTTTAGCCACACAAACACATGTTTACGTTCCCGAAAGATGACGGTGAAGCTTTACTATGGAACAGAGCGGTCAAGCGAACATGGTTCCCTACCACATGTCAACCGGCAGGTTTCGGTGATAAAATAGTGGTAATAAGTCGGCTCTTACCATAGACATGAGCGGAGAGCTTGCGTCGTTCCTCCTGCAGCTGCGGACCGTCGGATACTTCCACCATGGAGAAATAAGGGAAAAAAAAAAAATCTCAGCCTGGCCCGACCGTCTGCCTTCGCCTCGTCGAGAAACGTGGCTTCCCTCAGGGATACTGGCGGTCACCATACCCGTGGCCACACCCCACCGATTTTCAGGTTGTACAGGTAAGACCATATAATCTCACTATCAATCAATCAATCAATGTTTATTTATATAGCACCAAATCACAAATGTCTCAAAGGACTGCACAAATCATCACGACTACAACATCCTCGGAAGAACCCACAAAAGGGCAAGGAAAACTCACACCCAGTGGGCAGGGAGAATTCACATCCAGTGGGACGCCAGTGACAATGCTGACTATGAGAAACCTTGGAGAGGACCTCAGATGTGGGCAACCCCCCCCCCCCCCCCCCCCCTCTAGGGGACCGAAAGCAATGGATGTTGAGCGGGTCTAATATGATACTGTGAAAGTTCAATCCATAGTGGCTCCAACACAGCCGCGAGAGTTCAGTTCAAGCGGATCCAAGACAGCAGCGAGAGTCCCGTCCACAGGAAACCATCTCAAGCGGATCAGCAGCGTAGAGATGTCCCCAACCGATACAGGCGAGCGGTCCATCCTGGGTCCCGACGAGCGGTCCATCCTGGGTCTCGACTCTGGACAGCCAGTACTTCATCCATGGTCATCGGACCGGACCCCCTCCACAAGGGGGGACATAGGAGAAAGAAAAGAAGCGGCAGATCAACTGGTCTAAAAAGGAGGTCTATTTAAAGGCTAGAGTGTACAGATGAGTTTTAAGGTGAGACTTAAATGCTTCTACTGAGGTAGCATCTCGAACTGTTACCGGGAGGGCATTCCAGAGTACTGGAGCCCTAACGGAAAACGCTCTATAGCCCGCAGACTTTTTTTGGGCTCTAGGAATCACTAATAAGCCGGAGTCTTTTAAACGCAGATTTCTTGCCGGGACATATGGTACAATACAATCGGCAAGATAGGCTGGAGCTAGACCGTGTAGTATTTTATACGTAAGTAGTAAAACCTTAAAGTCACATCTTAAGTGCACAGGAAGCCAGTGCAGGTGAGCCAGTACAGGCGTAATATGATCAAACTTTCTTGTTCTTGTCAAAAGTCTAGCAGCCGCATTTTGTACCAACTGTAATCTTTTAATGCTAGACATGGGGAGACCCGAAAACAATACGTTACAGTAGTCGAGGCGAAACGTAACAAACGCATGGATACTGATCTCGGCGTCTTTAGTGGACAAAATGGAGCGAATTTTAGCGATATTACGGAGATGAAAGAAGGCCGTTTTAGTAACGCTTTTAATGTGTGACTCAAAGGAGAGAGTTGGGTCGAAGAGAATACCCAGATTTTTTACAGAGTCACCTTGTTTTATTATTTGGTTGTCAAATGTTAAAGTTGTATTATTAAATAGAGGTCGGTGTCTAGCAGGACCGATAATCAGCATTTACGTTTTTTTGGCATTAAGTTGCAAAAAGTTAGCGGACATCCATTGTTTAATTTCATTAAGACACGCTTCCAACTGACTACAGTCCGGCATGTTGGTCAGCTTTAGGGGCATGTAGAGTTGGGTGTCATCAGCATAACAGTGAAAGCTAATACCGTATTTGCGTATGACGTCACCCAGCGGCAGCATGTAGATGCTGAAGAGTACAGGGCCAAGGACCGAACCCTGGGGAACTCCACACGTTACCTTAACATAGTCCGAGGTCACACTGTTATGGGAGACGCACTGCATCCTATCAGTAAGATAAGAGTTAAACCATGACAGGGCTGAGTCTGACATACCAATTCGTGTTTTGATACGCTCTAATAAAATATTATGATCGACGGTATCGAAAGCAGCGCTAAGATCGAGGAGCAGCAACATAGATGACGCATCAGAGTCCATCGTTAGCAATAGATCATTAGTCAATTTTGCGAGGGCTGTCTCAGTCGAGTGATTTGCCCTGAAAATGGATTGAAAGGTTTCACATAGATTGTTAAACGCTAAGTGTTCATTTAGCTGCTCTGCAACAATTTTTTCGAGGATTTTCGAAATAAAGGGAAGGTGAGACACCGGTCGGTAGTTTACCATGAGGTTAGGTCTTTTAAGGAGAGGATGAATAACCGCTTTTTTGAATGCTAGGGGAACAGTGCCCGAGGAAAGTGATAAGTTTATAATATTTAGCACTGATGGACCTAATAATACAAAAAGCTCCTTGATAAGTTTCCCAGGAAGTGGGTCAAGTAAACATGTTGTTTGTTTTATTCCATTTACACGCTGTAACAATCCTTCTAATGTTATTTCATCAAAACGAGAGAAACTATTTTGGATATTTGCAGTATCCGCCGTATATACAGTCGTATCTGTGTTACTATAACCCCGTTGTAGCTGGGACGCATTGTCTTTAATCTCCTTTCTAATAAGTTAAATTTTCTTATTAAAGAACTTCATAAAGTCATCTGCCGAATGGGTGGAGCTACTGGAAGGAGTCCCTTGTTGGGTTAGCGATGCTACTGTACTAAACAAAAATTTTGGATCGTTTTTATTAATGCGGATGAGATTTGAGTAATAATTAGTTTTAGCTAAGGTAAGCATGCGTTTATAAGTTATTAAACTATCACTCCATGCTTGATGGTGCACCTCAAGTTTAGTCGTGCGCCATTTGCGTTCCAGCTTTCTACATAATAATTTCTGAGCTCTAGTTTCTTCAGTAAACCATGGCGTACGCCTTTTTGGAGCCTTTTTTAACTTCAGCAGTGCTATACTATCAATGGTTTCGCGCAGGGCGTTGTTAAAGTTGTTAGTGAGGTTATCAATAGAGCCCACATACTTTGGGAACGGTGCCATTACCGAGGGCAGTAGGTCCGCAAGAGTCGTCGTTGTGGCAGCATTAATGTTGCGGCTGCTATAGCAGTTATTATTATTATTAGCTTGCCGAACATGAGTCTGAACTTTGAATTTTATAAGGTAATGATCGGACATTACTTTAGTATACGGGAGTATCATTAACTTTGGAAACGGTGATACCTCTCACAAGCACTAGGTCTATCGTATTACCGCTGCGATGCGTCGGTTCATTTATTATTTGTGTAAGACCACAGCTATCAATTATAGTCTGGAGCGCCACGCACGGTGGGTCCAATGGGGTATTCATATGGATATTAAAGTCCCCCATTATAATTATATTATCGGCGTGCGTCACTAGATCAGCAACAAACTCTGAGAATTCACTAATAAAGTCCGAATAGGGCCCTGGGGGGCGGTAGATAACGGCCAGGCACAGAGGCAGAGGTGTGGCAGACTTCATAGAAAGCACCTCAAACGATTTATATTTATTATTTAAGTTAGGACTAAAGTTAAAGTTTTCGTTGTATATTAGTGCGACACCCCCTCCCCTTTTGAGGTGACGGGCAATATGCGCATTCGTATAGTTAGGAGGGGATGCCTCATTTATCGCAAAAAAGTCGTCTGGTTTAAGCCAGGTTTCGCTAAGACCGATGACGTTAAGGTTGTTGTCTCTAATGACCTCATTGACTAATAACGTTTTGGGAGACAAAGATCTGATGTTTAGAAAGCCCATATTATAGGTAGTGGGCTGTTTTAAGGAGTTGTTGATAAAATTATCCATAGTAGCAATATTAATAATGTTGCGTTTATTATGCGCAGTGTACTTAAAATAATTACGACCATATCTAGGAATTGATATGACGGGAATTTTCAGATTGTCTACTTGGTGCTGCGATAAACTGAACGCATCATAATTTGCCACCTCAGTAGAACGCATGTCTAACTCTGACGTAGTCATAGACACAGTAGAAAGAACATTTTGTGAGTTGTGTATTATTCTACGAAAATTGGTATGTGTACAGGGATCATCCAGCCTGGCGCTGGCTAGTTCTAGCTTAACTGACTCCATACCCAGGCTAGCAGGCTCTGTAATTGCCTGTGACCGGGCTTGCTCTATTGGAGTTAGTCAAATGTGGCTCAATGCGAAGTCTATGTTCAGAGACAAGAGAATAGCGCCTTGCTGGTTAGGGTGAAGGCCGTCTCTCCTCAGCAAGCCAGGTTTACCCCAGAAAGAGGGCCAATTATCAATAAACGTAAATCCCTGTTGTCTGCAGAAGCTATCCAGCCACTTGTTAAGAGAGACTAATCTGCTATATCTCTCATCATTGTCTCTCCCAGGCAGGGGGCCAGAGACAATTACTCGATGCCTGGACATCTTTCTGGCGAGATTACAAGCCCTGGCTATGTTTCTCTTTGTAATCTCTGATTGTCTCATCCTAACGTCATTGGAGCCAACGTGTATTACTATATTCGCATAACTAGTGGTGCGGTTAGCCTGCCGTACGTGTTTACTAGACCTGTTGCGAGTTAGCTCCCTAAGATTAGCTTCAATGTCAGGTGCTCTGCCCCCGGGAATACACTTAATTGTGGCTGGTTTGCTAAGCTTTATGTTTCGGGTGATGGAGTCCCCTATGACTAACGTGTGGTGCCCGGTAGACTGGGGTGTAGGACTAGCTAAAGGGCTAAATCTATTATGCGTCTCAACCGGTACACCGTAGCTTGTAGGCCGCTTAGGGCTGCTACAAGCTGGGCTAGTTAGCTCGCTACAGCTAACGCTAGCAGATGTGTCCGCAACATCTAAAGTTACGAAATTACACTGCTCTAACTGGCGGACACGGCTCTCTAGCAAAGCCAACCTATCCATGAGTAAAGTGCACGAAGCGCAGGAAGCCATACTCACAGAAACTTTCCGTCGCCGAGTGGGGTGCCAGCTGTCTTCGGGAAGTGGTGGTCACGGTGGTGGGGGAGAAGCTTCCTTCAGACCGGGGCTGCCTTTCTCCGCTAGCCTCGTTAGCTTAGCAGCTAGCTAGCTGAGGGCGAAGTGGTGAGACAGAGATCGGGTGATTTGCAAGTTAAATTGAACTATTAAATATGTTCGAGAAGTTGTAAATAAAGCTGCAAAACAGTTAAAATCACACAGATAGAACGATACTTAGCTTTTTTGCAACAAGAGCAGTCAGCGAGCAGTCATTCACGTTGACCCGGAACCGGAAAACACTAGTAACACAATAAGCAGATAAGGGATTTTCCAGAATTATCCTAGTAAATGTGTCTAATAACATCTGAATCGCTCCCACTGCCCTCGTCTTTTTTTTTCTTTTTTGTTTTTCTAGTCCTTCACTCTTACTTTCCTCATCCACAAATCTTTCATCCTCGCTCAAATTAATGGGGAAATCGTCGCTTTCTCGGTCCGAATCGCTCTCGCTGCCGGTGGCCATGATTGTAAACAATGTGAGGATGTGAGGAGCTCCACAACCCGTGACATCACGCGCACATCGTCTGCTACTTCCGGTAAAGGCAAGGCTTTTTAATTAGCGACCAAAAGTTGCGAACTTTATCGTCGATGTTCTCTACAAAATCCTTTCAGCAAAAAATATGGCAATATCGCGAAATGATCAAGTATGACACATAGAATGGACCTGCTATCCCTGTTTAAATAAGAAAATCTCATTTCTGTAGGCATTTAAGTGACACAATGTAACTCACATTGCATCTTTACATTTTTTGAAATAGGTGACACAGTGTATCCCACATGATATCTTTAGATTGTTTAAAATAAGTGACACAATCTATACCACATGGAATTTTTAGATCAGGGGTCTCAAACTCTATTTACCTGGGGGCCACTGGATGCGGAAACTGGGTGAGGCTGGGCCGCAAGAAAAGATTTCTTAAAAATTCTAACATGCACTTTTTAATTAATTTACCTTCTTTGAACGGCTTTCTTGTCCGAGCAACATACTTTCCAAACCTCCCGATTTTTCCAGGAGACTCTCAAATTTCAGTGGATCCACTAACAGTCCCTCGGGGCATCAAGCCTCCCGAATTCGTCCCGCCCTTCAATGGGCCAACAATGTAGAGGGCCTGCTGTGATAGCAATGCCTCTAACGTCCTCTACGACATGTCATCACGTCCGCCTTTACATTGCGCAGCGTGCTGACCCAGTCACATAGTGTCCTAGGTTTCTACAGACACATGCATGTGACTGCAAGACATAGTTGATCAACAGCCATACAGGTCACACTGAAGGTGGCTGTATAAACAACTTTATCACTGTTACAAATATGCGCCACACTGTGAACCCACACCAAATAAGAATGACATACACATTTCGGGAGAAGATCCGGACCGTTAAACAACATAAACACAACAGAACAAATACCCAGAATCCCATGCAGGCCTAACTCTTTCGGGCTACAATATACACCACCTCAACCGACGCACGGAGGGGGGGTGTGGGGGCGGGGGTTGGTGGTAGGGGGTGTATAATGTAGCCTTGATGGTATCGGGGTGTATAACGTAGCCCGGAAGAGTTAGGGCTGCATGGGATTCTGGGTATTTGTTCTGTTGTGTTTATGTTGTGTTATGGTGCGGATGTTCTCCTGAAATGTGTTTGTCATTCTTGTTTGATGTGGGTTCACAGTGTGGCACATATGTGTAACAGTGTTAATGTTGTTTATACCGCCACTCTCAGTGTGACCTATGTGGCTGTTGATCAAGTATGTCTTGCAGTCAATTATTTGTGTGTCCAGACTTACAAACAACATAAAACTGAGTAAGAACCCCGTTGATACATTCCGTAGAGAGTGATAAAGGTAGTGCCAGTACAGCACCCATTGAACCTTATTATTGCGTGACAACCAACAAGTTTTGGAGGAATGGGTGCCCAAAAATTTAGGAGTCTCCAGGAAAAATCAGGAGGGTGGCCAATTATGAATGACGCTGTATAGCGTGATTCATAGTAAAATCCCAGACCGTACTAACATCACATTTTCATATCAAGATGCGGACCGCGTGTCTGAGACTAATGCTTTAGATTGTTTGAAATAAGTGACACAATGCATCCCACATGGCGTCTTTAGATTTTTTATAATAAGTGACACAATGTATCCCACATGGCATCTTTAGATTGTTTTAAAATAGTGACACAATGTATCCCACATGGCATCTTTAGATTGTTTTAAAATAGTGACACAATGTATCCCACATGAAAACTTTGGATTGTTTGAAATTGGTGACACAATGTATCCCACATGGCATCTTTAGAATGTTTGAAATAACTGACACAATGTATCCCACATGGCATTTTAAGATTTTTTGAAGTAAGTGACACAATGCATCCCACATGGCATCTTTAGATTGTTTGCAATAAGTGACACAATGTATCCCACATGGCATCTTAAGATTTTTTTAAATAGGTGACACAATGTATCCCAATTGGCATCTTTAGATTGTTTAAAATAAGTGACACAATATATCCCACATGGCATCTTTAGATTGCTAGAAATTGGTGAAACAATGTATCCCACATGACATCTTAAGATTGCTTGAAATAAGTGACAGAACGTATCCCACATGGCATCTTAAGATTGCTTGAAATACGTGACAGAACGTATCCCACATGGCATCTTAAGATTGCTTGAAATAAGTGACACAATGTATCCCAAACGCTATCTTTAGATTTTTTTAAACAAGTGACACAATATATCCTACATGGCATCTTTAGATGGCTTGAAAAAAGTCACACAATGTATCCCACATGGCATCTTTAGATTTTTTGAAATTGGTGACACAATGTATCCCACATGGCATCTTTAGATTATTTAAAATAGGTGACACATTGTATCCCAATTGGCATATTTAGATTGTTTAAAATAAGTGACACAATATATCCCACATGGCATCTTTAGATTGCTAGAAATTGATGAAACGATGTATCCCACATGGCAAACTTTAGATTGCTTGAAATAAGTGACACAATGTATCCTACATGGCATCTGTAGATTGTTTAAAATAAGTGACACAATGTATCTCACATACGCTATTTAGATTGTTGGAAATAGGTGACACAATGTATCCCATAAGGCATCTTTAGATTGCTTGAAATAAGTCACACAATGTATCCCACGTGGCATCTTTAGATTTTTTGAAATTGGTGACACAATGTATCCCACATGGCATCTTTAGATTATTTAAAATAGGTGACACATTGTATCCCAATTGGCATCTTTAGATTGTTTAAAATAAGTGACACAATATATCCCACATGGCATCTTTAGATTGCTAGAATTTGATGAAACAATGTATCCCACATGTCAAACTTTAGATTGCTTGAAATAAGTGACACAATGTATCCTACATGGCATCTGTAGATTGTTTAAAATAAGTGACACAATACATCTCATATAGGCTATTTAGATTGTTGGAAATAGGTGACACAATGTATCCCATAAGACATATTTAGATTGTTTAAAATATGTGACACAATGTATCCCACATGAAAACTTTGGATTGTTTGAAATTGGTGACACAATGTATCCCACATGGCATCTTTAGATTGTTTGAAATAAGTGACACAATGTATCCCACATGGCATCTTAAGATTTTTTGAAGTAAGTGACACAATGCATCCCACATGGCATCTTTAGATTGTTTGAAATAGGTGACAGTATATCTCACCTGACATCTGTAGATTGTTTAAAATAATTGACACAATGTATCTCATATGGAATCTTTAGATTGTTTGAAATAAGTGACAGAATGTATCCCACCTGACATTTGTCACACCAGAAAAAAAGATAACAGATAAAATTATTTTTTTATTAAAATCCAAGAACAACAAAAACATCAAAAATGATCTGCAGCAAAAAATGGAGGGGTTTAGGGCCACACTGAGAAATAAAAACAACCCAACTGGCTATTCAACTTGAAAAGTGACCAATGCTTTTAACTCTGATGTATGCACACAAATATTTTCACCTGGCATACAACGTGTGAAAAGAATGAACACTCCTAAAAAGAAACAATCTACTTACTGGCAATGATGATGATGCTCAATGGACGCAGGTGTGCTTTCCAGTTCATCATAGAACAAAACCCAAAACCAGTAAAGTTGGCACGTTGTGTAAATCGTAAGTAAAAACAGAGTACAATTATTTGCAAATCCTTTTCAACTTATATTCAATTGAATAGAGAGCAAAGACAAGTGAAGAGAAGTGAATTATATTTATATAGCGCTTTTCTCTAGAGACTCAAAGCGCTTTTATATAGTGAAACCCAATATCTAAGTTACATTTAAACCAGTGTGGGTGGCACTGGGAGCAGGTGGTTAAAGTGTCTCGCCCTAGGACACAATGGCAGTGACTAGGATGGCGGAAGCAGGGATCAAACCTGGAACCCTCAAGTTGCTGGCACAGCCACTCTACCAACCGAGCTATACCACCCCAAAATGTTTAATGTTCAAACTTAGAAAGTTTTTTTTTTTTTTTTGCATAAAATCATTAACTTGGAATTTAATGGCAGCAACACATTGCAAAAAAGTTGACACAGGCATTTTTACCGAGGAGACCAATTTTTGAAGCCTTTTCAGGTGGAATTATTTCCCATTCTTGCTTGATGTACAGCTTAAGTTGTTTAACAGTCCGTTGTGGTATTTTAGGCTTTATATTGCGCCACACATTTTCAATGGGAGACAGGTCTGGACCACAGGCAGGCCAGTCCAGTACCCACACTCTTTTACTATAAAGCCACACTGTTGTAACACGTGTCTTGCTGAAATAAACAGGGGCGTCCATGATAACGTTGCTTGAATAGCAACATGTGTTGCTCCAAAACCTGTATGTACCTTTCAGCATTATTGGTGCCTTCACAGATGTGTAAGTTACTCATGCCTTGGGCACTTATACACCCCCACCCCGTCACAGATGCTGGCTTTTGAACTTTGAGCCTTTAACAGTCCGGATGGTTCTTTTCGGGACGGCGTGGCGCAGTGGGAGAGTTGCTGTGCGCAACCCGAGGGTCACTGGTTCAATTCCCACCTAGTACCAACCTCGTCACGTCCGTTGTGTACTGAGCAAGACACTTCACCCTTGCTCCTGATGGGTGCTGGTTGGCGCCTTGCATGGCAGCTCCCTCCATCAGTGTGTGAATGTGTGTGTGAATGGGTAAATGTGGAAGTAGTGTCAAAGCGCTTTGAGTACCTTGAAGGTAGAAAAGCGCTATACAAGTACAACCCATTTATTTATTTATCATTTATTTTCCTCTTTTTTTTCCAGAGGACACAACGTCCACAATTTTCAAAAACAATTTTAAATGTGGACTCGTCAGACCACAGAACATTTTTCCACTTTGCATCAGTCCATCTTAGATGAGCTGGGGCTCAGCGAAGGGTTTCTGGGTGTTGTTGATAAATGTCTTTCGCTTTGCATAGTAGAGTTATAACTTGCACTTACAGATGTAGCGATCAACTGTAGTTACTGACAGTGGTTTACTGAAGTGTTCCTGAGCCCATATGTTAATATCCTTTACACACCTTTGTTGCTTTTTAATGCAGTACCGCCTGAGGGATCGAATGTCCGTAATATTATCACTAATGTGCAGTGAATTTCTCCAGATTCTCTGAAACTTTTGAAGATATTACGGACCGTAGATGGTGAAATCCCAAAGTTCCTTGCAATAGCTTGTTGAGAAATGTTGGTCTTAAACTGTGCGACAATTTGCTCACGCTTTTGTTCATAAAGTGGTGACCCTCGCCGCATTCTTGTTTGTGAATGACTGATCATTTCATTGAAGCTGTTTTTATACCCAATCATGGCACCCACCTGTTCTCTATTAGCATGTTCACCTGTGGGATGTTCCAAATAAGTGTTTGATGAGCATTCATCAACTTTGTCAGTCTTTTTTGCTACTTGTGCCAGCTTTTTTAAACATGTTCCAGGCATTAAATTCCAAATTAGCTAATATTTCCAAAAAATAACAAAGTTTTCCAATTCGAACATTGACTATCTTGTCTTTGTAGTCTATTCAATTGAATACCGTTTAAAAAGGATTTGCAACTCATTGTATTCTGTTTTTATTTACCATTTTACACAACATGCCAACTTCACTGGTTTTCGGGTTTGTAGAATACCTTGTCTCTCAGCAGAAAACAAATCAACTTGCATCTAAAAGCAGTCCTGTAGCATGTTTACTTGTGCAAGGCAGTTAACATCTGAATGTCCTATAGACCACTCGGAACTGGCGGCCACACAACAGCTAAGCACACAATAGCACACAAGCAATACAAATGTAACAATATCACAGTCTAAAAAGCTAATTAGTCAATAAGTACCAAATAAGAATAGTTGCACGTAGTACTTCCACATACAAACCCTGTTTCCAAATGAGTTGGGAAATTGTGTTGGACAAAAATATAAACGGAATACAATGATTTGCAAATCCTTTTCAACCCATATTCAGTTGAATATGCTACAAAGACAACATATTTGATGTTCAAACTGATAAACATTTTTTTAAATTTTGCAAATAATCATTAACTTTATAATTTGATGCCAGCAACACGTGACAAAAAAGTTTGAAAGGTGCCAATAAATACTGATATAGTTGAGGAATGCTCATCAAACACTTATTTGGAACATCCCACAGGTGTGCAGGCTAATTGGGGACAGGTGGGTGCCATGATTGGGTATAAAAACAGCTTCCCAATAAATGCTCAGTCTTTCACAAGAAAGGGTGGGGCGAGGTACACCCCTCTGTCCACAACTGCGTGAGCAAATAGTCAAACAGTTTAAAAGCCTACTGAAATTAGATTTTCTTATCTAAACGGGGATAGCAGGTCCATTCAATGTGTCACACTTGATCATTTCGCGATATTGCCATATTTTTGCTGAAAGGATTAAGTAGAGAACTTTTACGATAAAGTTCGCAACTTTTGGTCGCTAATAAAAAAGCCTTGCCTTTACCAGAAGTAGCAGACGATGACGTCACAAGGGTGAGGGCACCTCATGTCCTCACAATGTTTATAACGGGAGCCTCCAGCAGCAAGAGCTATTCGGACCGAGAAAACGACAATTTCCCCATTGATTTGAGCGAGGATGAAAGATTCGTGGGTGAGGATATTGATAGCGAAGGACTGGAAAAAAATTTAATAAAAAAAATGAAGTTAAAAAAAAAAAGACGATTGCATTGAGAGCGATTCAGATGTTTTTAGACACATTTACTAGGATAATTCTGGGAAATCCCTTATCTTTCTATTTTGTTGCTAGTGTTTTAGTGAGTTAAATAGTACTTGATAGTCGGAGGGGTGTGTCCACGAGTGTGTTGACCGCCAGTCTCTGAGGGAAGTCACGCAGCTGCATGGACGGCGCAAGCTCCGCAGATCTCCGGTAAGAGCAGACTTTTTACCACAATTTTCTCACCAAAACCTGCCGGTTGACAAGTGGTCAGGAACCAAATTCGCTTGACCGCTCTGATCCATAGTAAAGCTTCACCTCTGGGAATTTTAAACAAGGAAACAGCATGTGTTTGTGTGGCTAAAGGCTAAAGCTTCCCACCTCCATCTTTCTACTTTGACTTCTCCATTATCAATTGAACAAATTGCAAAAGATTCAGCAACACAGATGTCCAGAATACTGTGTAATTGCGCGATTAAAAGAGACAACTTTTAGCCGCAAGTGGTGCTGCGCTAAAATGTCCCCTCCAACCCGAGACGTCACGCGCACGCGTCAACATCATTCCGCGACGTTTTCAACAGGAAACTCCGCGGGAAATTTAAAATTGTAATTTAGTAAACTAAATCGGCCATATTGGCATGTGATGCAATATTGATATTTCATCATTGATGTATAAACTATCAGACTGCGTGGTCAGTAGTAGTGGGTTTCAGTAGGCCTTTAAGAACAACGTTTCTCAAAGTCCAATTGCAAGACATTTAGGGATTTCCACATCTACGGTTCACAATATCATCAAAAGGTTCAAAGAATCTGGAGAAATCACTCCATGTAAGCGGCATGGCCGGAAACCAACATTGAATGACCGTGACCCTCGATCCCTCACTGTATCAAAAACCGACATCAATCTCTAAAGGTTATCACCACATGGGCCCAGGAACACTTCAGAAAACCACTGTCACTAAATACAGTTTGTCGCTACATCTGTAGGTGCAAGTTAAAGCTCCACTATGCAAAGCAAAAGCCATTTATCAACAACATCCAGAAACGCCGCTGGTTTCTCTGGGTCCGAGATCATCTAAGATGAACTAATGCAAAGTGGAAAAGTGTTCTGTGGTCTGACGAGTCCACATTTCAAATTTTTTGGGGAAATATCGTGTCATCCGGACCAAAGGGGAAGCGAACCATCCAGATTGTTATCGACGCAAAGTTCAAAAGCCAGCATCTGTGATGTATGGGGGTGCATTAGTGCCCAAGGCATGGGTAACTTACACATCTGTGAAGGCACCATTAATGCTGAAAGGTACACACAGGTTTTGGAACAACATATGCTGCCATCTAAGCGCCGTCTTTTTCATGGACGCCCCTGCTTATTTCAGCAAGACAATGCCAAGCCACATTCAGCACGTATTACAACAGCGTGGCTTTGTAAAAAAAGAGTGCAGGTACTTTCCTGGCCCGCCTGCAGTCCAGACATGTCTCCCATCGAAAATGTGTGGCGCATTATGAAGTGTAAAATACGACAGCGGAGACCCCGGACTGTTGGACGACTGAAGCTCTACATAAAACAAGAATCGAAAATAATTCCACTTTCAAAGCCTCAACAATTATTTTCCTCGGTTCCCAAAAGTTTATTGAGTGTTGTTGAAACAAAAGGTGATGTAACACAGTGGTGAACATGCCCTTTCCCAACTACTTTGGCACATGTTGCAGCCATGAAATTCTAAGTTAATTATTATTTGCAAAAAAAATAAAGTTCATGAGTTTGAACATCAAAAATATTGTCTTTGTAGTGCATTCAATTTAATATGGGTTGAAAAGGATTTGCAAATCATTGTATTCCGTTCATATTTACATCTAACACAATTTCCCAACTCATGTGGAAACAGGGTTTGTACAAAGTTTCCGGTAAGGATGGGGACTGAGCCAGGTACTTTTTCCAACCTAGTGCTGATTCACTAAAAATCTAACGGTGTCATGTTACGATACCTGGGTTGCACGTGACATCACACGCGGTCATCAACTCTTTGCAACTCGGCACCTAGATATCACTCTAGCAGCACTGAGAGCGGACTCAGCCAAATTACCTTTTATGTTGTGTTGCAATTTTGGATGCCAACAAAGAAATGGACTCAAAAAAATGTTTCCAATGTAAGTGAAGCAGGCTCCACTTTTCCAAAAATGTGCCAGCTTGATACTAATATACATTGGCTTTGCTATTGACATGCTACTGATGAGCATTAGCGATTTTATATGGCAATTACAAAATCTCCAAATGTGTTTATAAAAACTACAACTATTAGACACGTTACAATTAAGCGGCTGGTGCGTAATAAGTACAATACTTACAGTCTTAACACTTTTTATGGCGCAACAGACGGCAAAGACTGAACTGGTCAACACAGCATAACTTTTACACTATTTCCATCTTATGTCGTGGATTTGTAACTGCCATTGAAACTTAAATAAGCGGTTCTCAAACTTTTTTCCACCAAGTACCAATTCAGAAAAATATTGGCTCTCCAATCACTGCCATAGTGACCAACATTAAAATACAGTAGTGTAGTAGACGTAAATAATCATTTAAAACAAGGCAGAGGTTTATCTAATATTTTGGCCGCCGTAAAATTACACACATTTTGAACAGTAACACTGTGTTTGAATATTTGATTAAGAGATTCTTTGTCAAACCACTAGTGGTACAGGTACAAATGTTGCAATAAAAGTATGTTTTATTATCAAAAACAATATTTAATACCACACACAAATGTACAGAAAATTGATACTGTTGGGTATCGGTATTGAGGTACTGTATCGGTTCAAATGTGAATAGTACCCATCACACTAGTCTAAAAGGCGGGAGTGTATTAGAAACCAACCCACGTGTCTGCCTCATTCAATTTTCTGCATCATGAGATCAACTTCGTGAATTATTGCGTCCACTAGGTCAGAGGTTCTCAAATGGAGGTACGCGTACCCCTGGGGGTACTTGAAGGTATGCCAAGGGGTATGTGAGATTTTTCAAAAATATTCTAAAAATAAAAAGATTTCAAAAATCCTTTATAAAGATGTTTATTAAATAATACTTCAATAAAATATGAATGTAAGTTCATAAACTGTGAAAATAAATGCAATAATGCAATATTCAGTGTTAACAGCTAGATTTTTTGTGGACATGTTCCATAAGTATTGATGTTAAAGATTTTTTTTTTTTTGTGAAGAAATGTTTAGAATTAGGTTGATGAATACAGATAGATCTCTATTACAATCCCCAAAGAGGGGACTTCAAGTTGATGATTACTTCTATGTGTAGAAGTCTTTATTAGGGTCCGCAAGACCCATTGTAATTATAATTGAATCACTTGTTTATTTTTCAACAAGTTTTTAGTTATTTTTATAACTTTTTTTCAAAATTGTTCAAGAAAGACCACTACAAATGAGCAATATTTTGCTCTGTTATACAATTTAATAAATCAGAAATGATGACATAGTGCTGTATTTTACTTATCTCTTTTTTTCAACCAAAAATGCTTTGCTCTGATTAGGGGTACTGGAATTAAAAAAATGTTCACAGGGGGTACATCACTGAAAAAAGGTTGAGAACCACTGCACTAGGTGTCACCCAAAAAAATAAAAATACCCCACCACCTAATTTTAAAGACTGCAAAAGTCCATTCTGTTAAAAAAGAAATAGGTTAGTGTTTTAATACTTAACATTGTTCTCTGTTTGACTCATTTCACTTGATCAAACCTTTTCTCTTAAATAATAAAAGTGTGTATGATTTGTGCTGATATCGGATCGGATCAAAATCGGGATTGGCCAATACTCAAGGCTCCAATGCAGGTATTGTATCAGAGGTGGAAAAGTAGCAAGTGCATCAATGACCGCGTGTGTCATTAATATTAATGAAAAATGTGATCATAAGTCCCGCGACCCCAAAAGGGACAAGCAGTATAAAATGGATGGATGGATGGAAGTCCTAAATGTGTTGAGTTCAGGCCCCGCAGGAAGAATGGACGCTGCAAACAAGATCACCTATTTCCTAGGGTGTTGGCAGCAGAAGGACGAGACAGTGGAGGCCTTAGGGTCAGTATGTGATCTGCTTCCTGTCTTTCTACAACACAACCATAAATCGAAGTAGGACAGTCACATGTTCCCATTCTTACATGACTAGAGGTACTGGCAATCATGGCAAAAAAAGCGGTTATTCATCCTCTTCTTAAAAGACCTAACGTCGATCCTGACCTCATGGTAAACTACCGACCGGTGTCTCACCTTCCCTTTATTTCAAAAATCCTCGAAAAAATTGTTGCGGAGCAGGTAAATGAACACTTAGCGTCTAACAATCTATGTGAAACCTTTCAATCCGGTTTCAGGGCAAATCACTCCACGGAGACAGCCCTCGCAAAAATGACTAATGATCTATTGCTAACGATGGATTCTGATGCGTCATCTATGTGGCTGCTCCTCGATCTTAGCGCTGCTTTCGATACCGTCGATCATAATATTTTATTAGAACGTATCAAAACACGAATTGGTATGTCAGACTTAGCCCTGTCTTGGTTTAACTCTTATCTTACTAATAGGATGCAGTGTGTCTCCCATAACAATGTGACCTCGGACTACGTTAAGGTAACGTGTGGAGTTCCCCAGGGTTCGGTCCTTGGCCCTGCACTCTTCAGCATCTACATGCTGCCGCTAGGTGACATCATACGCAAATACGGTGTTAGCTTTCACTGTTATGCTGATGACACCCAACTCTACATGCCCCTAAAGCTGACCAACACGCCGGATTTTAGTCAGCTGGAGGCGTGTCTTAATGAAATTAAACAATGGATGTCCGCTAACTTTTTGCAACTCAACGCCAAAAAAACGTAAATGCTGATTATCGGTCCTGCTTGACACCGAACTCTATTTAATAATACAACTCTAACATTTGTCAACCAAACAATTAAACAAGGCGACACGGTAAAGAATCTGGGTATTATCTTCGACCCAACTCTCTCCTTTGAGTCACACATTAAAAGCGTTACTAAAACGGCCTTCTTTCATCTCCGCAATATCGCAAAAATTCACTCCATTCTGTCCACTAAAGACGCTGAGATCATTATCCATGCGTTTGTTACGTCTCGTCTCGATTACTGTAACGTATTATTTTCGGGTCTCCCCATGTCTAGCATTAAAAGATTACAGATGGTACAAAATGCGGCTGCTAGACTTTTGACAAGAACAAGAAAGTTTGATCACATTACGCCTGTACTGGCTCACCTGCACTGGCTTCCTGTGCACTTAAGATGTGACTTTAAGGTTTTACTACTTACGTATAAAATACTACACGGTCTAGCTCCATCCTATCTTGCCGATTGTATTGTACCATATGTCCCGGCAAGAAATCTGCGTTCAAAGGACTCCGGCTTATTAGTGATTCCCAAAGCCCAAAAAAAGTCTGCGGGCTATAGAGCGTTTTCCGTTCGGGCTCCAGTACTCTGGAATGCCCTCCCGGTAACAGTTCGAGATGCTACCTCAGTAGAAGCATTTAAGTCTCACCTTAAAACTCATTTGTATACTTTAGCCTTTAAATAGACTCCCTTTTTAGACCAGTTGATCTGCCGTTTCTTTTCTTTTTCTTCTATGTCCCAGTTTCCCTTGTGGAGGGGGTCCGGTCCGATCCGGTGGCCATGTACTGCTTGCCTGTGTATTGGCTGGGGACATCTCTGCGCTGCTGATCCGCCTCCGCTTGGGATGGTTTCCTGCTGGCTCCGCTATGAACGGGACTCTCGCTGCTGTGTTGGATCCGCTTTGGACTGGACTCTCGCGACTGTGTTGGATCCATTATGGATTGAACTTTCACAGTATCATGTTAGACCCGCTCGACATCCATTGCTTTCCTCCTCTCCAAGGTTCTCATAGTCATCATTGTCACCGACGTCCCACTGGGTCATTATTGTCACCGATGTCCCACTGGGTGTGAGTTTTCCTTGCCCTTATGTGGGCCTACCGAGGATGTCGTAGTGGTTTGTGCAGCCCTTTGAGACACTAGTGATTTAGGGCTATATAAGTAAACATTGATTGATTGATTGATTGATTGATTGATGTATGTATGTATAAGTGTATATATGTATATACACTCTGTCTATGTATATATGTACTGTATGTATGTATACATACAGTATATGCATATGTACTGTATGTTTGTACATATGTCTATACGTATGTGTGTTAAAATGTGTATACTATATATACATGTGTTTATGTATGTATATATATATATATACATATAAATACAGTATATATACGTATACGTAGACATATATATGTATATATATATATATATATATATATATATGCATGTATGTGTGTGTATATACTGTGTATATATATATATATATATATATATATATATATATATACAGTGGGGCAAAAGAAGTATTTTGTCAGCGACCGATTGTGGAAGTTCTCCCACTTAATATGATGACAGAGGTGTGTAATTTTCATCATAGGTACACTTCAACTGTGAGAGACAGAATGTGAAAAAAAATCCAGGAATTCACATTGTAGGAATTTTAAAGAATTTATTTGTAAATTATGATGGAAAAGAAGTATTTGGTCAACCATTTAAAGCTCTCACTGATGGAAGGAGGTTTTTGCTCAAAATCTCACGATACATGGCCCCATTCATTCTTTCCTTAACACGGATCAATCGTCCTGTCACCTTAGCAGAAAAACAGCCGCAAAGCATGATGTTTCCACCTCCATGCTTCACAGTAGGCATGGTGCTCTTGAGATGCAACTCAGAATTCTTCTTCCTCCAAACACGACGAGTTGAGTTTATACCAACAAGTTATATTTTGGTTTCATCTGACCACATGACATTCTCACAATCCTCTGCTCTATCATCCATGTGATCTATGGCAAACTTCAGATGGGCCTGGACATGCACTGGCTTAAGCAGGGGGTCATGTCTGGCACTGCAGGATGTGATCCCCTGTCGATGGTAACCTTTGTTACTTTGGTCCCAGCTCTCTGCAGGTCATTCACCAGGTCCGCCCGTGTTGTTTTGGGATTTTTGCTCACCGTTCTCATGATAATTTTGACCCCATGGGATGAGATCTTGTGTGGAGCCCCAGATCGAGGGAGATTATCAGTGGATAATTGCTCCCACAGTTGATTTTTTCACACTAAGCTGCTTGCCTATTGTAGATTCACTCTTCCCAGTCTGGTGCAGCTCTACAATTCTTTTCCTGGTGTCCTTCGACAGCTCTTTGGTCTTGGCCATAGTGGAGTTTGGAGTCTGACTGTTTTAGGCGGTGGACAGGTGTCTTTTATACAGATAATGAGTTCAAACAGGTTCCATTAATACAGGTAACGAGTGGAGGACAGAAGAGCTTCTTAAAGAAGAAGTTACAGGTATGTGAGAGCCAGAGATCTTACTTTTTTGAAGTGACCAAATACTTATTTTCCACCATAATTTACAAATAAATTCTTTAAAATGTGAATTCCTGGATATTTTTTTCACATTTTGTCTCTCACAGTTGAAGTGTACCTATGATGAAAATTACAAACCTCTGTCATCATTTTAAGTGGGAGAACTTGCACAATCGGTGGCTGACAAAATACTTTTTTGCCCCACTGTATATATAAAGCACTGTCACAAAACAAGACAAAAATAAAAATAAAAATGTAATCGGAAATGACCAGTACTACCACATGGAAAAATATTCTGTCTTTCCAAAAAATTAATGATTATGTGTCGTTTGTTTTTTTGGAGTGTGGAATGTTAGAAAACATATGACCAAATGAAATGACACAATGGTATGTATGAAAAATGCTCACCTTTTTATTGAAGTGGCGTGGTCATTTGTGTTTTTCAACACATAGTGGTCACGATATATCATTAAGTCAAGTTCCTGATGCAGTATGTTGAATGATGCAGACACGTGTGTTGCTGCAATACTTTCTAATACAATTCTGCCTAGGACACTTTGTATGCATAAGTAATATGTTACTATATTTATTTTATAATTGTTTATATTGACAAATGTCCAACCTTGTGAGCTTTTTGAAAGGACACTTAGATGGTAATTTATACGATATTAATCCGATATCAGCACAAATCCCCGTAGCTATTGTCATTATTTTGCAGTGAAGAATGTCAGAAAAGGTCTTATCAAGTAAAATTACTCAGGAAACAATGGTAGCTATGAAAAATCCCTAACTTTATGAACGATGGATGCTGTTTTTAAGTTAAAATGGAGTGGTAATTATTTTTTGGGTGACAGTGGTCACAATAACTCATTTAGTGAGGATCATGATGTCATAAATTGAACGATGCGGACACCTATTTTACTGGATATTTTCTAATACACTTCTGCTTTTTGAGACTTTGTATGTGTAAGTAATATGTAACAATATTTATTTGATACTTGTTTGTATTGACAAATGTGCTGTTTTAGATTGCATTATTGTTCAATTAGTTAGTACGTATTTCTAGCTTGTGTGCTATTGTGCGCTTAGCTGTTGTGTAGCTGCTTGCCCCCACTATAAGTAAACGCACTGCATGACTGCTTGTGTCGAAGATTGATATCGCAGCCTTCATACTTTTTCTTTGCTGATATGGGACCGATATCGATATCAGATCGAGACCAACATTTTAAAAAGTACAAATATTATTTCAAATAAATAAAAACGAGTGAAGAATTTAGGTAGGAGACCACAGGGAAGACAAAGGACATGGTGGAAGGACTCTGTCTCTCTGCTGGCCTGGGAACGTCTCAGGGTCCCCCGGGAGCAACCGGACAAATAGCCTGGGAGAGTCAAGTCCGGGCTTCTCTGTTTAGGCTGCTACTTCCCCTAAGCAGGGAGTCAGCAACCCACGGCTCTCGAGCTGCATGCGGATCTTTAGCACCGCCCTAGTGGCTCCCTGGAGCTTTTTCAAAAATGTAAAAGGATGGGGGAAAAATATATTTGTTGTTTTAATAATGGTTCTGTAGGAGGACACACATGACACAAACCTTCCTAATTATTAAAAAGCCCACTGTTTAATATGTTTGTGTTTATGGTTCACTGATGACAATATTCCGTTTTGTCCGCCTAATTTTGGCGGACCTTGAACTCACCGTAGTTGGCTTACTTGTACAAGTTTCTCTGTCTCTGTCACAAAAAGACATGTTCCATGCCACTCTTTCTTTGTCTCATTTTGTCCACCAAACGTTTGAAGCTGTGTGTGAATGCACAAAGGTGAGCTTTGTTGATGTTGACTTTCGTGTAGTGCTAATATCCAAGCTAACATGCTATTTTGGCTAGCTGTGTGTGCATATTGCATCATTATGCCTCATTTGTAGGTATATTTGACATGAGTCCTCTGTGTATTTAATTGAAATTTGCATGTCTCCTGACACATTATCTGTTTGTAATATTGGCTGCATTGCATCCAGACCACAGCAAACGTTACCACGCTGTTCCAGACCGCACAGTCGAGCGCCACGGGTTGCTGACCTCCAGTCTAGTGTGTAAACCAGTAATCGTCTGGCTGCCTGCGGTTTCTACCGGAAACTAGAGGAGGGAGCAACTTGCCTTCAAAATAATCCCTTCTCATTACCTGATAATGTTGTGTCACTGTATTATACATCAAACCACATATTAATTAATATAGATAGTTTATAGTGGTGTGGGGAAAAAAATCGATGTGGATACGAATCGAATCGATTATGTTGTGTGATTCAGAATTGATTCTCATTTTTAAAAAAAATCTTTATTTATTTATTTTTTTTATCAATCCAACAAACCACTAGACAGCAATACCATAACAATGTAATCCAATTCCAAAACCAAACCTGACCCAGCAACACTCAGAACTGTAATAAACAGAGCAATTGAGAGAAGACACAAACACGACACAGAACAAACCAAAAGTAGTGAAACAAAAATGAATATTATCAACAACAGTATCAATATTAGTTATAATTTCAACATAGCAACGATTAAAAATCCCTCATTGACATTATCATTAGAAATTTATAAAAATTAAAAAAAGAACAATAAATAAAACAGTGGCTTACACTTGCATCGCATCTCATAAGTTTGACAACACACTGTGTCCAATATTTTCACAAAGATAAAATAAGTCATATTTTTGGTTCGTTTAATAGTTAAAACAAATTTACATTATTGCAATCAGTTGATAAAACATTGTCATTTACAATTATAAAAGCTTTTTAAAAAAAATCTACTACTCTGCTTGCATGTCAGCAGACTGGGGTAAATCCTGCTAAAATCCTATGTATTGAATGAATACAGAATCCTTTTGAATCGGAAAAATATCGTTTTTGAATCGAGAATCGAATCGAAAAAAACGATATCGAATCATGACCCCAAGAATCGATATTGAATCGAATCAAGGACCACCCAAAGATTCGCAGCCCTACTAGTGTAGTATTTTTACTTAAAGGGGAACATTATCACCAGACCTATGTAAGCGTCAATATATACCTTGATGTTGCAGAAAAAAGACAATATATTTTTGTAACCGATTTCCGAACTCTAAATGGGTGAATTTTGGCGAATTAAACGCCTTTCTGTTTATTGCTCTGGTGGCGATGACGTCAGAACGTGATGTCACCGAGGTAATACAGCCGCCATTTTCATTTTCTACACATTACACACACGGGTCTCAGCTCTGTTATTTTCCGTTCTTCCGACTATTTTTTGGAACCTTGGAGACATTATTTTTTATTTTTTTTTGTTTTTTTTTCAAGATGGCGCTCCTGTAGTGGCTGCTGTAGGCAGGAGCTCTGTGCTCTTGTCTCATCCTTTTGTGTTTCCCTCTTGTTTTCATGTGTTATTATATTTTTTTGCCTTTTGGTCTGGGACCCTTTGGGACTGTGTGACAAGGGGTGTCACTTTCGTGACCTCTGTGGTGCTTTTTTGTGGACTTCTGGATCTGCCTCCCGGGAGCCTTTTGGCCATGGAGACCAGCTGCTGGGTCTCTGCTACACCGGAGTCTGTTTGGAGGGACTGGAGGAGATGCGGATGAGGGAACAGGGCTGCAGAGTTTGGAGGGACTGGAGGAGGTGCGGATGAGGGGACAAGGTTGTGGAGCTAGCACTGAGCGCTGGGACGAAGAGACTTCGCGGTATCTTGGCTGGGTGAGCAGGTGTCGGACACCTCAGTCTCCTTGGACATATCATCGCTCATCCATGCGGACTGGACACTGGCCGAGAGTGGAGTCGGCTGTCTTGGTTGCTTTGATGGGTCTGCTCCTGTCTCTGGCCATGCTCCGTCCACCCCAGCGGACGATGGCGTGGAACACCACAGAGGCCACCACAGTGGATATGTTTCTTTTACTTTTTATTCATACCTGTATGTAAAAGTGTCTGGTTCTATCTGCTGCTTTAATGTCCTATGTGTTCTTTGATGTTTGATGTTTCCCTCTTACACACATGGAAGAGGGATGTGTACTATGGCAATGAGTAGTTGTTTTTTCCCCTTGCCCTCAGTCTGCACCCCATCTCCAGGGCCCAGGCTAACACCGATTTTTTTATTTTATTTTAATCTTCTATCCCCCCCCCTTGTATACCTGTATCTCATCTTTTTTTTGTAAGGGGCGCTGGAAGCCGGCAGACCCGTCAGCGATCCTGTTCTGTCTCCCTTTAATGTTTGTCTGATCTTGAATGGGATTGTGCTGAAAATTGTAATTTTCCTGGAGGAACTCTCCTGACGGAATAAATAAAGTACTATCTATCTATCTATCATGCCTCGTCGGTGTGTTGTCGGATGGTGTAACAACACTAACAGGGAGGGATTCAAGTTGCACCCAAGATGCAACTGAATGTGCTGTAGTGTCTTCACATTTGACCGGCGATGAGAGACATGGCACAGAGATGTATGGATAACCTGCAGATGCATTTGCAACGATAAAGTCAACGAAATCACAAAGGTGAGTTTTGTTGTTGACTTATGTGCTAATCAGACATATTTGGTTGCGGTGTGACTGCCAGCTAATCGATGCTAACATGTTACGCTTATCGATGTTAACATGCTACGCTAATCGATGCTAACATGCTATTTACCGGCGATGACAGACATGGGCCAGAGATGTATGGATAACCTGCAGATGCATGTGCAACTATATTACGTTTCCTTCCACCCACATTTAATGCGAAAAAAAACACTTACCAATCGACGAATTTAAGTTGCTCCATTATCACAAAACGCGAAAGTCCTGATCATTTGGTCCGCACATTTTACCGGCGATGCTAACGCAGCTATTCGGCCATGCTATGGCTATGAATAGCTTCAGTTTCTTCTTCAATACTTTCATACTCCAACCATCTGTTTCAATACATGCGTATTCTGTTGAATCGCTTAAACCGCTGAAATCCGAGTCTGAATCCGAGCTAATGTCACTATATCTTGCCGTAGTATTCCCATTGTTTGTTTACATTGGCAGCATTGTATGACGTCCCAGGAAAATGGATAGTGGTTTCGAAGATAGCAAAAATAAGTCACTTTAAAGCTTTATTTAGGGATATACCAGGACCGATAACATTTTGAAAAAAACTTCAAAAAATACAACAAGCCACTGGGAACTGATTTTTATTGTTTTTACCCCTTTTGAAATTGTGATAATGTTCCCCTTTAATTTCACCTGGAGTATGCAGTAGTTAGCTCGTTCATGACGGGGACAGTTTAACTCAGGAACAGATGAATCATTGTTATTTATTTCTGAATAGATGGGAGCTAGGCTTCACTTCTTGTTCATGACAGTCGTGTTGATACGTTTGTAAAATAAAATGTCTCCCAGTTGCATGGGACCTTGTTCTGGTTACTATGTGCTACTGAACTGGGCCCACAGGTCCCACGTGGGCTGTTGGTGCATGGAGCGCCGTCAGCAGATCTGAGAGGGCCCCGCGAGAAAACAATGAAACTGCACGGCTCTCGTTACCACGTTGTCATGACAACATGCAACCTTTATCACAACAATGTGTGAGTAGAGGCCGCTAACTGTAAGCCAGTGAGACACTAGAAGGTTATTGACAAGTTGGCAAAACATTTGTACTCACGTCCATCTTTGATTCAACACCTTCACTGTCTTACATAAGCGTAAAAAGAAGTTAGCCACTGTTTTTCACAGGTGAGAACATTCACCCTTAAAGGGGAACTTCAGTAAGATGCTAAGCTAAATGCTGATCAAGAAATACAAACTAGGAACATAACAAAACACACACAATGTCTGCTCTCACTGGGATGCCGATTGATGGGATGTTCTGATCTTCCCGTTTTGATGACGAAATATTCATAATCCTCTCGCAGGGCGGGAAAAAGAGGTGCTGCAAACAAACATCTTTTCGTGTCTTTCTCGCCATCTGTGAGTCTAAGTTGGATGTCAAAGTTGACCAACTTCTCGGTTTATGTCCACAACCTTCTACAATCCTAGTGAGAGGCATGATTTATCATCTAGGAATAACTTTCATCAACTCAAAGGCGATGCAGCAGCTCAGAGCCACATGAGCTAGTTATCGCTGCTAAAATAAGTTCCTCTGCGTTAGCGCTAATAAAAAATATTGCTAATACTTGGTTAATATTCAGGTCACAACATGTAAATGGAGTATTGTTGGCGGTTTTTGGATGTTTTTTTTAGAGGGCTTTATAGAAGCAAAAGAGTACTCCAATTAGCTGCATTGTTAGTCACTCACCATATTTTACAAATTAGAATGCATAAAAAAGAAAAACATTGTCTTACATAAGGATTGTGAACAAGTACAGTAACCCTTTAACTTTAAAGACATAATCAAGTTAGTTTTTTCTGACTCAAACGCTACAATATTAGATGCAAAAATCATAAAGTTTGTGTACAGAGAAGTTCGCTCGAACACAGTTTTAGAAGCCTTTTCAATAATCCTGTGGGGAACATGTTTTATCAGTATCATGCTTGGAAAACCTGCGCACTCCAAAACATGCTCATTGTAGCCCTCAATCCTACGTTTGAGAGTATTTCACTTCCAATCAGTAAAAGTGAACATGCAGGTATATAATCTACATGAAACAAAACAACCTCTGTCATTACAACATAAAGCAAGTGTGCTATCTTGATGCTAATCTACATTGGATATGCCATACACATGCTACTGATTAGCATTAGCGATTATACATGGCAATTTTAACACATCTAAATGTATTAATTAAAGCTACAACTAAGATGCACGTAACACTCAAACAGCTGGTGCACAATAAGTGCAATACTTACAGTATTAATCCTTTTTAGGGCGCAACAAATGATTAGCACATTCAATTTAACGGCAAAGAGTACTTCCTGACACACATAGGACAATGAATGCATATTTGCAATTCAAACTCAAAATTAATAAAGTTTTTTCAGACATGATGTGGGCCTGACATAGCGCCAAACTCTGATCTTATAGATCGCCACAAAACACGAGACATTAAAAGCTTGGGTCCACAAGTTCAGATCGTGATCATATTTGGTACACGTGATACCCTGAAGTGCCGCATGGGGCGGTACCTGTTCGTATTCAGTCGTACTGGGTGGAGCCTGGCGGCCAAAACTGTATCTCGCCATCAGTCAAACTGTTATTTGCCTTTAGCTCATCGGATCTTCTTCCAACCTGTAACACTAAAAGTTGGCCCTAGTGTGTGAATGAGAGTGTGAATGTTGTCTGTGTTGGCCCTGCGATGAGGTGGAGACTTGTTCAGGGTGTACCCTGCCTTCCGCCCGATTGTAGCTGAGATAGGCCCCAGCGCCCCCCGCGACCCCAAAAGGGAATTAGCGGTAGGAAATGGATGGATGGATGGATGGATGGATCTTCTTCCAACCTGTCACAAGACTTTATGTTTGGTGTCTGATTATGTCTAGATGTTCCTATCGACAACGTCGCCCTCTTGTGGTGATATATTGTAACAGTCATAACTTCCTTTTGTAATCTATTCACGAATAATCCTAAAATTCGTAATCTTCCCAAATTAGTTGGTTGGTCAGGGCAATGGCAACATTGGCATTGTGCTAGCTGTTTGCATGCTAATGTCAAGACTAAGTACCTATTCATATCCAGTTGTAGTGGGTGGTGAAAACTGCTCCTCACCATCAACCATGGAACAGTCTTTACTTCACTTTAGATTGATTGATGTATTTTTATTTGAAAAATGCAAAAAAAAAAAAAAAAAAGAGCAAGCCTGATCCAATACAGTGCTATAGCCTTAACAGCAGTTACAACAAAATGAAAACAATGGATGCCAAGTTCAGGTTTTTTCACAGCCATGCCAAACTTGAAAGGGCCAGTTGAACTCAAGAAAGACACAAAGGGATAACTCAATCCTCTTTCCTTATGATTTATTGATGTTTGATTTGAAGCAGTGAAATAAAGTGGGTTATCGGTGTAAATGAATGGATGAACCGAATGAATAGTCGAATAGACGAATAGGTTGATAACCTTAACCAAATAAACAAAAACAAAAAAACTTTCATAAACATACATCATAATACATGCTTTGCTTTCCTTTAAATCAAACCATCCACCAATAGGGCCTAGGTTTAAGAATTAACTTAAACATTTCCAATAATATGAATGAAATACAATTTAAACAATCCATCCCAATTATAAGAATAAACTTAAATATCACTGATAACTTTTTAAATTTACTTTCAATCAACTTAAACAATTTTGTAAACATCAGTGAAATGATCTTCTTTAAACATTCTCCTCAGTACAAACACGCACTTCTTTCCCTTGGTTTCCTCACCAGTTGTGTCTTCTGAGTCCACAAAGGAGCTACCTTCCTTCCTCTTTGCAGCATGTCAAAAAGGGGTGACTGACTGAAGCTCAAACATTTTGAGCATGTGCTCTGAGCAGGTGAACAGGTGAACTCAATCAAACCAATCTGTTGGAAGCAGGTGGAGATGTTCAGCCCTCAGCTCTCACTGTTGCCCCTTCAGGCCTGGAGTGTGCTCTACAAATCAGTGGTGTTTGTGCTGCTCTGTACTTTGACTTGACAATGGAGAATAAAAAAACGAAAACAGATGAGCATTGGACTTTTTTATTTTTGCATATTTGAAAAGGAGTGAGAAGAAGTTTAGACTTTTCTTTAAATCCTACATTATTCTGAGCTAGAACTACCTGTTCACTTTATGTAAAAAACTTAAAAAGCTTGTATATACAGAAATTGTAAATATATTCATACATATGCACATTACACACATACATAGCCACACCATTACCACTACTGATCATTGATTGAAACATTTATTAGTAGATTGCACAACAAATAAGTTTTTCAACTTTTTTAAATCGGGTTCCACGTTAATCAATTCATGGAAATTGTTTCATGCCACAGCAGCAGCACCACTGCCTCAATGGGCAACCCCACTCTCTTCTGAAACACAAACAACCCAATACATACTTGCCAACATTGAGACCTCCGATTTCGGGAGATGGGGTGTGGGGGGCGTGGTCGGGGGTAAGGCGGGGGCGTGCGGCATAGTTGCGAGGGGAGGAGTATATTTACAGCTAGAATTCACCAAGTCAAGTATTTCAGATATATATATATATATATATATATATATATATATATATATATACATATATATATATATATATATATATATATATATATACATATATATATATATATATATATATATATATATCCTGAAAATATGCAAACAAAACAGTGTTTAGATAATTGATACTTCAAACTTGCATAAATAAATCTTAAGGAATATAACATAACTTGGCTTCTGAGAGCTTCAAAATGTAATGAATAAAATGCTAAAGTTGTTGATATACAAGCAATTAATTTGATAATTAAATATGGTAATTTTAAATGAAATATTACGATCATTTGAAATTAATTACTTTAAATATGTTTATTTTAATGTATAATTCTATGGCTGGATGTAATGAGTCGGAAAAAAAACAAATAAAAAAACTATTAATTTAGATGTTTTTGGTAAAATATAGTAAAAATGTCTTTATTTATTTATTTTTTTTAATTAATAAATATATTTATTTTTAAGTAAGATAAACATAATAATACTATTTATCTCTAGTCCGGATGATTTGGTTCTTGTCACCCTGTTGTCCTCCCATCTCTTCCCCAAGGATGACTCCATGAGCTGGGCAAACGCCTGGAGATGCCCTAAGTCAGTGGTCCCCAACCTTTTTGTAACTGCAGACCGGTCAACGCTTAAAATTTTGTCCGACGGAGGTTAATAAAAAATACAATCATGTGTGCTTACGGACTGTATCCCTTGCAGACTGTATTAATATATATTGATATATATTGTAGGAACCAGAAATAATAATAACAGAAAGAAACAACCCTTTTGTGTGAATGAGTGCGAATGAGTGTAAATTGGGGAGGGAGGTTTTTTGGGTTGGTGCACTAATTTTATGTGTTACTTGTGTTTTTTAATGTTGATTTAATAAAATAAAAAAATATAGATTATTTTTTTTTCTTGCGCGGCCCGGTACCAATCGATCCACGGACCGGTACCGGGCCACGGCCTGGTGGTTGGGGACCACTGCCCGTCGGTGCGCAGCTCGTACATCGCTGCCCTCTACTTCACCCTCAGTAGCCTGACCAGCGTCGGTTTTAAACGTGTGCGCCAACACAGACGCCGAGAAGATCTTCTCCATCTGCACCATGCTCATCGGTGGTATGGAATTACGTGATTGGGCAGGCACGCTGTTTATATCGTGGGAAAGCGGACGTGTAAAAGGGCTGTCCTCACTCAAGTCCGCATGGAGATGTAGGAGGCGTGGCCTCCAGCTCCGGCTGAAAACCAGGAGATTTTTGGGAGAATATTTGTCCCGGGAGGTTTTCGGGAGAGGCCCTGAATTTCGGGAGTCTCCCGGAAAATTCGGGAGGGTTGGTAAGTATGACCCAATTTCAAACCCCTTCTTCATCTCTGTACCTCTGGAATACCATGTACCTATACTTCTTTTAAACTGGTTTATGTTTGGACATTGCTTTAACTCCACATTCAAACCATTCCATAGTTTTACTCCACAAATTGAACCACAAAAACTTTTAATGGTCGTTCTATAACTAAGCATTTTGAAATTGTAATTCCCCCTCTCGTGTGCTGAACAATTTTTGAATGCTTCCTGGAAGTTTATTTATTTGGGCTTTATACATTATTTGTGCAGTTTGATACAAAATAATATCATTACATTTCAATATTTTTGACTGTAAGAATAGTGAATGAGCATGGTCCAGATATCCAACCTCGTTGATAATGCGAATAGCTCTTTTCTGAAGTATAAATATTGAGATTAATGAGCTTTTGTAATTATTCCCCCAGATTTATACACAGTAGGTTAAGTATGGTAAGACTAATGATCAGTAGAGAATGTGGTGGTCCAGAGTGTGTGATCCAGAACCTGCTTTGCTTAAATTATCACTGAGATGCTTCTTGACAGCTTAGATTCTACATGTTTTAGAATAGAATAAAATAGAATAGGAAGTACTTAATTGATCCGTGGGGGAAATTCAGCACCACAGTTCGCTCACAATAGACAATAATAATAATAAATAATATATGACATATATTATACATATAATATATGAATAATATACATTACAATTTTAAATATATTCTACATTTAAGTGCAGTCAAGAAGGAACATATGTATTATAAAGTCTGCTGGCTGTCGGTATGAAGGACCTCCTGTGTCGTTCCGTGTTACATTTTGGGAGTCTGAGCCTTCTACTGAACGTGCTCATTCTCTCCGCCAGGTGCAAGTGTAGTGGGTGGGAGGTGATGTCCATAATGGCTAGGAGTGTTGCTAAACTTCTCCTCTCTGACACAACCACCAGAGAATTCAGCTCCACTCCTACCACGTTACTGGCCTTCTTTACCAACTTGTCCAGTCTGTTTTGGTCCCTCACTCTCGTCCCGCTGCCCCAGCAAGCCACGGCGTACAAGAAAGCGCCTGCCACCACCGACTCGTAGAACATCTTCAACATCTTTGTGCAGACGTTGAAGGAGCCTAGCCTTGTAGAGGGCCTCGGTGTGTTTTGACCCATTCAGCTTGTTGTCGATGTGTACACAGAGGTATTTATAATCCTCAACCATGTCCACATCGACCCCCTTGATTGAAACGGGGGTCGCTGAAATACTCCTCCTCCTTCCCAGGTCCACAACCAGCTCCTTGGTCTTCGTCACATTGAGCTGGAGGTGGTTCTTTCCACACCTTGTGACAAAGTCCTCCACCAGTGCCCTGTATTCCTCATCATCACCATCTTCAATACACCCCACTATCGCAGAGTCATCAGAAAACTTCTGAAAGTGGCAGGACTCTGACTGATAGTGTAAATCGGTGATGTAATTGGTGAAGAGGAAAGGGGAGAGGACTGTGCCCTGCGGGGCCCCGGTGTTCCTGACCAGCCTGTCAGACACACAGTCCTGCAGTCGCAAATACTGTGGTCTGTCAGTCAGGTAATCTACAACCCGGACACCAAGGGGGCCTCCACCTGCATCTTCATCACACTATATTTGATTTCCAGTTAATTTGATAGTCAATTGTAACTCCAAGGAATTTTATTTCAAAAACCCTTTCAATATCAACCCCATATATTTGTATCTGCACCCTTGTTTCACGTGTCCTCTTCCCAAGCAGCATTAACTTAGTCTTTGTGAGGTTTAATGACAATTTATTATAGTCAAACCAAGTTTTTAGTTTACCCATTTCTTTCATAGTGACTTCCTACAATTGATTTAAGTCATCCCCTGAACAAAAAATATCAGTGTCATCAGCAAATAACACTAACTTCAATAATGTATACACTTTACATATATCATTGATATACAGGATGAACAATTTTGGGCCCAACACTGCCCCCTGGGGGACACCACAAGCAATGTCCAAACACGATGAACAGCAATCCCCCAACTTCACAAATTGTTGACTCTTATTTAAGTAACTTTTAAGCCAGTCTCGTACAACTCCCCTGATTCGATACTTTTCCATGTTATTGATTAAAATATCATGGTTATTGTGTCAAATGCTTTTTTAGATCAATAAATATTCCCATTGCATATTCTTTCTTCTCTATGAAATTTGTGAATTCCTCAAATTCTTTCAATTATTGCCATTGATGTAGATACGTTTGTTCTAAACCCACATTGACAATCAGACAGTAATTTATGTAGTGAATTATATTTATATAGCGCTTTTTCCTCAAGTGACTCAAAGCACTTTACATAATGAAACCCAATATCTAAGTTACAATTAAACCAGTGTGGGTGGCACTGGGTGCAGGTGGGTAAAGTGTCTTGCCCAAGGACACAACGGCATTGACTAGGATGGCGGAAGCGGGGATCGAACCTGCAACCCTCAAGTTGTTGGCACGGCCGCTCTACCAACCGAGCTATACTACTATGCTTTTCTATAAAATCATCTAACCAGGTGTTGAATAGTTTTTCTAATATTTTAGAGAATTGTAGAAGTAAAGAGACGGGTCTATAGTTTGTGAAGTGGTGTTAGCTCCCAGTTTTAAACAGAGGTATAACTTTAGGTATTTTTATTTCATTGGAAATGCGCCGGTTTGAAATGACAAATGACAGATATATGTTAATGAGTTTGATATCCCTGAAATTACCTGTGGAAGGCTTCCTGCCATCATCGTGTGGGTTGCGTGTATCAGGGAGGACAATAAAGCTGTCATTCATCCGCTTTAGCAAATGTCCTTCGTGTGTTCTCCAGCAATTGTCTCTTTCATTTTTGCCGTGTGCGCCAACTCCAACTGCTTGTCCTTTCAGACTGCTGCCTTTTAACAGAACGACAGGTGATTGGATGAACACTTTCAGTTGTGTCATCCACTCACCTGTCGCCAACCTCGAAGCCGGCCCTGCAACACCCCGCTTCCCCGCAGGCGCGCAGGCCACGCCCACCACATACCGCCACCGCCAGACTCAGGCCGGAACGCCGTCCGGCCGCTCCAACTCCCCCCTCCCCTCCTGGAAGAGAGCGGGACAGGAAGTCGGCCACGGCCATCTGTGCACCCGGTCTGTGGATCACTCTGAAGTTGTAGGGTCGCAAAGCCAGATACCAACAGGTGATCCGCGCGTTGGCATCCTTCATGTGGTGGAGCCACTGGAGGGGTTTGTGGTCCGAGCAGAGGCTGAATGAGCGCCCCAGGAGGTAGTATCGGAGGGCCCCGACCGCCCACCGGATGGCGAGGCACTCCCTCTCCACTGTGCTGTACCTCGCCTCCCTTTCGGAAAGCTTTCGGCTGATGGGCCGGTCGACGCCCTCCACCTGCTGGGACAAAACAGTTCCTAGTCTTCTTCCCGACGCGTCAGCCTGCAGACAAAACGGGAGGGAAAAATCAGGCATGTGTAGAACCGGTTTCTCGCAGAGGGCCTTCTTAACCCTCTCAAACGCCTGCTGGCACCGCTCCGTCCACTGGACACGATCTGGGGCACCCTTTTGGGTGAGGTCAGTTATTGGGCTGGTCAGGTCCGCAAACCGGGGGATAAACCTCCGGTAGTACCCCGCCAGACCCAAAAACTGCCTCACCTCTTTTTTCGTCTTGGGGGTTGGGCAGGCCGCAATCGCCGCTGTTTTAGCTACCTGCGGCCGCACCTGCCCCCTTTCCAAGTGGTACCCCAACTACTCTACTTCCCTCCGGCCGACCGCACACTTTGTCGGGTTGGCGGTGAGCCCCGCCTGCCTCAGGGACTTGAGCATAGCCCCCACCCGCTGCAGGTGTTGTTCCTAGCCGCTACTCTGGATGATGACATCATCCAGGTAGGCGGCCGCATATGCAGCGTGGGGTCGCAGCACCCGGTCCATGAGGCGCTGGAACGTGGCAGGCACACCGAACAAGCCAAACGGGAGAGTAACAAATTGGTACAAACCTTCCGGAGTGGAAAAGGACATTTTTTCCTTGGACTCTGTTGACAAGGGAATCTGCCAGTAGCCCTTGGTCTAATCCAGTATCGTGAAAAAACGAGCAGTGCCCAGCCGATCTAGGAACTTGTCAACCCGAGGCATGGGGTATGCGTCAAAACGTGATACTTTATTCACCTTGCGGTAATCCACACAGAACCGCACAGACCCATCTTTCTTCCCTACAAGAACTATGGGGGTACACCACGCACTGTGCGATTCTTCTATTACCCCCAATTCCAGCATGGATTTAAATTCCTCCCAAACTATTTTACGTTTTTGCTCGGGGAGCCTGTATGGCCGACAACGCACCGTAACCCCCGGGCTGGTCTCGATATGATGCTGGATGAGATTTGTGCGGCTGGGCCAAGGGGAGAACACGTCAGAAAAGCACTGCTGTAGTTTCGCAACATCTGCTTTCTGCGCTAACGTGAGCTGGTTATCACAAGGGAGAGGAGAGAGAGGTCTCCCTGGTCCCAACTCCTCCTCCTCTCTCACTACCGTTACCATGGAGACAGGCTTCGCCTCCCTCCATGCATTCAACAGGTTGAGATGGTAGATTTGCGTGTCTCCGCCCCGGTCCGGGCGTCGAACCTCGTAATCCACATCACCCACTTGCCGTGTGACCTCAAAGGGTCCTTGCAGCTTTGCAAGTAATTTTGAGCTGGATGTTGGGAGTAATACAAGGACTTTTTCTCCCGGTGAAAATTTTCTTAGCTTGGTTCCCTTGTTGTACGTGCGCTGTTGTCGTTCCTGGGTACGGATAAGTGCGCCGCCGTGTGGAGTTTTGCTCGTATGTCCATAACTTACTGCACTTCATTTTTACTGGAGCTTGGACCTTCCTCCCAACTTTCTTTAATTACGTCCAACACTCCGCGTGGTTTCCTGCCGTATAACAGCTCGAAAGACGTAAAGCCAGTGGAGGCTTGGGGTACCTCCCGCATCGCAAACATGAGGGGATCCAGCCATTTATCCCAATTTGGTTTCTTCCTTGTGCGTAAACTTACGGATCATAGTTTTTAGCGTTTTGTTTAATCGTTCTAACAGCCCATCCGTTTGCGGATCGCTTTAATTACCAATAATCCGTACAGTTCCTTTATCGTGCGTGTCATAAAGGACATGCGCTGGTCAGTCAAAATCTCTTTCGGGATTCCAACTCGAGAAATGACCTGAAACAGCGCTTGCACCACACTCTTTGCAGAGATTGAGCGCAGGGGCACTGCTTCATTATACTGCGTTGCGTAATCCACCAGGACCAACACAAAGTGATACCCCCGTGAGCTCGGGTGAAATGATCCGATGAGGCCCATCCCAATTCTCTCGAATGGGACCTCCATGAGCGGCAATGGGTGCAAAGGGGCCTTCGTGGTGGCCGCTGGGTTCACCAGCTGGCAGTCCGGACAGGCAGCGCACCAGCGGCGCACGTCTGCCCGGATGCCCGGCCAATAGAACCAGACCATGACCCGATTGAGTGTTTTATCATACCCCAAATGTCCAGCCACAAGATTAATATGCGCGGCCTGGATAACCATTTCCCGGTGGCGTTTCGGCACCCAGTGTCACAGCTCACTCGGTACAATCTATCTCTCATAATGGAAAAGTGAGGGAATACCCGCGCTGTTCCCGGGCGCATCGGCTGACCATCGATGTAATCAACTTGGTCCCAGGCCACGCGCGAAGTTTCGTCTCGTGACTGCTCGAGGGGAAAATCCTCCTGCGAAGCCCCCGCCAGATCCCGCTTGGCACTGTCGGATGGCCCCGCCTCGCCACTGAGAATACTCCCTTTTCCTACGGTCCGTGAACGCACCCCTACGCATTGTGTCAGTAAACGCCTAAACCCCAGCCAATTTGTGCCCAAAATTACAAGGTGCGAGAGGTGCGTAATTACAGCTACCTCTACCCTATGCTTTTGGCCCTCATACCAAATTTCTACTGGCACCATCGGGTACTCGTGCACATCCCCATGAACACACCTGATTTTTACCCGTGTTGCATGCCTCAAAGCCCCGGGTCGAACCAGGTTCTGGTGGATCATGGTCTGTCCCCAGCCCGAATCCACCATCGCCTGGTAAGTACTCACTTGTATTATTACCTTGATGCCGTACGTCTCACCCGGGTCGGGGGAGGCCACACAACCCGCCTCCACCAGCTGAGGTCCCTAACACACACGACCAGACCGCCCACGCCTCCAGCACGCCTGCCCAAGCGTTTGAGGGGCCGTCTGCGCGGGAGATGTTCTGGGGGCACCAGTCCGGACCTGCGGGAAAAGAACATATGGGGAGTCATGCGGTTTAAAGCGGGGAATGTACGCTTCTCTCTCTCCTTTTTTTTCTGTGGGCTCCGTCCGTGCGCCCTCGGTGCAGGTTGTCTCTCGCGGTGGATGGCCAGGTGGTCCTCAACGAGGGTCACCGCAGCTGCCTGTTCCAGTGGCCGGCGGTACCGGCCCCAGTCGGTTGTCCCTTGGGGATCGCCTTTCAGAGCTGCTCCCAGATGTTCTGGTCCGGCAGTCGGTCATCTCCCTCTCCTGGCTGCAGCTAGCGCGTCGCTGCCTTCTGGAGCCGCTGGAAAAAGGCGAATGGCCGGTCCTCCTTCCCCCGACGCAAGGACCGGACCCAACGTCCATGTTCTTCGGCGGTGCCTCCCGTCCGGTCCAGCACCGCCCTCCTCCTCATCTTGACCGGCGGATTTGGTCCTATCGACCCCCCCCCATCGCGGGGTGAGACGACGGGGGGGCGCCGAGGTGGGTCTCGCAGCCGCCCTCGGCATTGCCCCCCACTCTCCGGCTGTCGTCTCGCCCTGCTGGTCTGCAGACGCCTCGCCGCCTCCCCTCATCTTGTCCGCCAGCGCCTTCATGAGCTGAAAATTTTTCTTGCTGGTTGCCACCCATTCTCTGCACTCGCTGACCAACACCCGGAGGAAATCGTCCTCCCTCGCCTCCAATGATCCACCCTTGTTCGGCGCCACTGTGGAAGGCTTCCTGCCATCATCGTGTGGGTTGCGTGTATCATGGAGGACAGACATCGCTGATCAGGTTTGACTTTTGTTTTATTTTTCAATAAAGCTATCATTCATCCGCTTTGGCAAATGTCCTTTGTGTGTTCTCCAGCAATTGTCTCTTTCATTTTTGCCGTGTGCTCCAACTCCAACTGCTTGTCCTTTAAGACTGCTATCTTTTAACAGAACGACAGGTGATTAGATGAACACTTCCAGCTGTGTCATCCGCTCACCTGTCGCCAACCTCGAAACCGGCCCTGCCACACCCCGCTTCCCCGCAGGCGCACAGGCCACGCCCACCACAATACCTTTTTCACCAATGCCATACTGTCATTGGAGTCAGGAGACATTTTCTTCTTACATTTCTTTACAATATCCAACACTTCTTCTTCCCCCATTACATTTAAAAAAAAAGAATTGGGATTTCTCTCCAACAATCCCTTAATATTTATACCAGTTGTCCGTGGATCTGGGAATTTATTGAATAATTTATTGAAGGCATTAGCCACATCTTCAATATTATTATTTTCTATACCATCATTCGTTAAATACGTTGGATAGTTATTTGAAAAGGGTACTGTTTTTATAATACGGTTTAACAAATTCCATATTGTTTTGATATTGTTTTTATTATCATCTAGTAATTTCTTATTATAATCTCTCTTATTTGACCTAATAATATGAGTTCATTTGTTTTCATATGTTTTATATTTATTTTCAGCTTCTTTTGTTTTCAATCTTATAAATTCCCCGTAAAGAGTGTTTTTCTTTTTGCAGATATTTTGCAATCCCTTTGTGATCCAAAGACAATTAGTATATGTGTTTTTTACTGGTGCATTCTTTTGTTGGGCAATATTTATTATATAATGACCTAAATATTTTTGAGAATATATTGTAAGCACTATTAACATCACCCATCCATCCATCCATTTTCTACCGCTTATTCCCTTTCGGGGTCGCGGGGGGCGCTGGCGCCTATCTCAGCTACAATCGGGCAGAAGGCAGGGTACACCCTGGACAAGTCGCCACCTCATCGCAGGGCCAACACAGATAGACAGACAACATTCACACTCACATTCACACACTAGGGCCAATTTAGTGTTGCCAATCAACCTATCCCCAGGTGCATGTCTTTGGAAGTGGGAGGAAGCCGGAGTACCCGGAGGGAACCCACGCATTCACGGGGAGAACATGCAAACTCCACACAGAAAGATCCCACCATTTTCATAAATTACATCCCAATTCTGCTCCAGTAAATCATATTTAAATGAACTAATGGATTCCTCTGATCTGTTCTTCTGTAATGAGTTGGCTTTTCAATTTTTTTTGTCCTGTAGTTTCCATTAAATGTCAGAAAAACTGGGAGGTGGTCAGTGATATCTTTGATCAATAGCCCACTTACGGTCTTATTGTCAATACCATTAGTGAACATGTTGTCGATTAGAGTAGCAGAGTGGGATGTAATTCAACTGGGTCTTGTGATTTTGGGATATAGACTTATACTGTACATTGTGTCAATGAAATTATCTATATCTTTATTTTTACTGGGATTTAACAGGTCAATTTTAAAGTCACCACGAATGAAGACAGCTTCTTTGAAAACAAGCATTCCATCCAATCTGTAAAAAATTAATTAAACGAATAATGACATTTCTACTTTTTTCCATACAAATTTCAACTGTTAGACATTCAAGTAGGTTATCAACCAGTTGTCATTTCATCCAGACATTTAAATCTCAAGGTGTTATCCACATATATTGCCACCCCTCCACCCCCCTTGTTTTGTCTATTTTTTACATTAATAAGGTCATAACCTTCCAGTTCAAAATCTGACACTTTTTCACTGTTAATTCAAGTTTAAGATACTGCAATTATGTGAAAAGTAAATAATCCTTGATGTCCTTGAAATGCCTGTTTCAGCTTCTATTATTGAAATGGATAATTGCTAATTTGCCCTTAGTAATAATATTCTGGTTGTAGTTCATTGCTATAGTAGCAGCAGTTCTCATTGATATTGAGGAGGTAATTATTGTCCGGGTCTATATCATGTTCCAAGTCTTGTAGGTGGTGCTCAATATATTGATATGCTTTCAACTGTACATTGTCATATTCTGTCAGTCACAGCGTTTTTTTTTTTTACTGTGGAGCCACTTTATGGAGGTATCCTCATTTTTTGACTATGTTGTGACTTACCATTGGCCTGTGGAGAACCTGGACAACACAGACTCTTACCAGGAGGACGTTTGAGTTGGATGCGCAGACGCGGTGCCGTCGCCCACTGCCTCCAACCTCTTCCTCCCCCTTGCTCCCTCCGTCCCTTCCGTCCTCCTCGTCCGCCCCACACCACCCATCCCCCGGCCCTTCTCCACCCATCAGGGAGGGTCAGGTACCCCTCCTGGAGAAAAATTCAACCCATTTTCACCTGGAGACCCACCCGGAAGACTCTTATTTGCTGCGGGCTCAGACGTCTTCCACAGGAAATGAAGTTGCCCCTTTGTTTCCAGCAAAAATGACCCGGGTATATTTAGTACTTCAGGAATCATTCGGAATTCTTGCCAGCGAGATGTGTCTTTAGGAAGTTTCCTGGAACCTTCCCGGGGGGTCGGCTGTGCTTACGAATGCTGATTGGTTGAACACCGTTCGGGGCCTTCCCTAAACTTTTTTTTCAAACACACGACCGCCATTGCGGAGTATGCACGGACGACTTGTTTATGTCTTTGTTCTTTTGTATATCTATATATCACGGCGTGGCGCGGTGGTGGTGTGGCCGTGCGCAACCTGAGGGTCTCTGGTTCAATCCCCGCCCAGTACCAACCTCGTCACGTCCGTTGTGTCCTGAGCAGGACACTTCACCCTTGCTCCTGATGGGTGCATGGCAGCTCCCTCCATCAGTGTGTGAATGGGTAAATGTGGAAGTAATGTCAAAGCGCTTTGAGTACCTTGAAGGTACAAAAGCGCTATACAAGTACAACCCATTTATAACCCATTTATATTCAGTTACCAACTGAATTATGTGGCTAGTGTTATGGGTTGCATCTTGCATATTGTCAATGTGTGTCACGATTGTGTTTAACCGCTTTTACCTCACAGTCCAGTTCAAACATCATATTCATTCAGATCGTCGATGTTTCTAATCAACAGCACTTTGGCGTTCTCCGGAGTACCGTTGAGTTTGATGAATACTTTACAGTTCGAAGTCCAAGTTTGTAGAATTTTTTTCTCTCTCCTCATTTGGCGTGCTTTTCGGGCTATATCAGCATGTCGTTTGGTCAAATGGTCATTCTTGTATACGTTTGTTCCTTTTGGCTTCCTTCCCTGTTTTAGCAACGCTATCTTGTACTTTCTGTTTACAAATTTCAGGACTACGCTCAGCTTGTCGTTTGTTTCTCTCCTGGGCAAAAGGTGACATGCTTCGATGCTGTGACAGTCCAGTTGTATGTCCTTGGACTGTAACTACCTGTCGCTCCATTGAAATGACATCCAACTCCGCCAGCTCCCCTCCATTCGCTGGAATCACAGCTCGTGCGTAAGATTGGAGTTTGATGCTAAGTCCGGTGACAATCACGTCATTGATCCGTGTGTACTGCTCAATATCAGCAACTCTGTTCTCCAGAATTGCGATTTTCTTATCTTTCTCCAGCTTGTCAGCTCTCATCTGATCCAGCTGCACAACAGGGGCCATGATACTTTTCTGCTGCTCCGTGATTGTAGCAACTTCCTCGATCAGAGTGTCGATTAACTAGTTCGCTATAATCAGCCTTGGGCGCCATCTCGTCTTTGTAAAAGCACACCGGCTAGTTACTCTTGACATTCACTTATTAAATTAATTGCAAACTTCCTCCTTACATTATTAAACTTAAATGTTTGGAGTAAAATTCGCGAGCGCCAGTTCAGCTACCGGAACAGGAAGTGACATTGAAAACTGTTCCTCACCATCAACCATGGAACCATCTTTTTACTTCACTATAGACGATCGGATCTTCTTCCAAAATGCCAGAAGGCTTTAAGGTCCAGGTCAAATTATTAGGGATGTGAATCTTTGGGCACCACACGATTTGATTTGAGGAGGGAGAACGATTCGGTTAATAATCTATTCCCGATTCAAAAACAACATTGGGTGCCAAATCTAGGATAAACTACATTCCTTCATGAAATAAACAAAAAGCTCCGATAAAAGTTTACATTACTTCAAAAAAAATGGTTGTGTTTGATAAAATTCTACCCAAACATTTAATAAAGTGGTTTGACAGGACGGATAAAAACAAAAAAATCAATGTTTTTAGAATCGTGGCAAATAAGAGTTGAGATTAATTTGAAAATCTCTTCTTTTTTTTTTACACTATTAACCTACGTTAATATTGACACACACATCGCCCCCCTGTGGTGAAAAATGATCGATATTCCAGACATTGACACATGCTAATGTTAGCATACTAATGTTGTCACGATACCAATATTTAGGCACCGGTACCAAAATGTATCTCGATACTTTTGTAAATATAGGGGACCACAAAAGAAGACATTATTGGCTTTATTTTAACAAAAAATCTTAGGCTACATTAAACATAATTTTGTCAATGCAATTTTGTCCTTAAATAAAATAGTGAACATACAAGACAACTTGTCTTTTAAATAGTAAGTAAGCAAACAAAAGCTCCAAATTAGTCTGCTGATGTATGCAGTAACATATTGTGTCATTTATCATTCTATTAGTTAGTCAACATTATTAAGGACAAGTGGTTGAAAATTAATTATTAATTTACTTGTTAATTTACTGTTAATATCTACTTACTTTCTCTTTTAACATGTTCTATCTACACTTCGGTTAAAATGTAATAATCCCTTATTCCTCTGTTGTTTGATACCTTACATTAGTTTTTTGATGACACCACAAATTTGGTTATCAATCCGATACCAAGTAGTTACAATACAATGGTCATAATTTAAGTCTTCACGTATCCAGGGACATATTTCCTGAGTTTATAAACATAATAATACATTTAAAAAAAAAAAAAAAATTTGTGATGCAAAAAAATATCGATGTAATCATAGTAGTATCGACTAAATACACTCCCGTACTTGGTATCATTACAGTGGATGTCAGGTGATCCACCAATGTCGTTTGTTTACATAGTGGAACCGGTGAGCTATTGTATCGTTCTACGGTGTGTAGTGAAGCATGTTTAGCTATTCCTCGTCCTGTAGGGATGATACTTGGAAGAAACGTTCTTTATTTATCGCCATGGAGGCGAGGATTAGTGATTTAGAAGCAGAGGTGGGTAGTAACGCGCAACATTTACTCCGTTACATTTACTTGAGTAACTTTTGGGATGAATTGTACTTCTACGAGTAGTTTTTATGCAACATACTTTTACTTTTACTTGAGTATATTTATAGAGAAGAAACGCTACTTTTACTCCGTTCCATTTATCTACGTTTAGCTCGCTACTCGCTACTTTTTTTTTTTATCGATCTATTAATGTTTGTTTTGGTTAATGCCAGACCTTCAAAGTAGAATCTACGCATGCCTGCGTTTCACCAATCACATGCAGTCACTGGTGACGCTGGACCAATCAAACCGAGCCAGGCGGTCACATGACCCGACTTAAACAAGTTAAAAAACGTATTCGGGTGTTACCATTTAGTGGTCAATTGTACGGAATATGTACTGTACTGTGCAATCTAATAATACAAGTTTCAATCAATCAGTCCAAAGTGTAAAGGAAAAAAGACACTTTTTATTTCAACCGTACTTCCCGTCAAAAGACTGATCGCACAGTTCCTGTCTTCACAATAAAAGTGCCGCTCCATCGCACCTGCACTAACAAAATAAGAGTCTCCCAAACCTTGCGCAAACAAGCTAGCAAACCACGTTGTTTGCCGCCAATGTACTTCTTGTAAAGTGTATAAAAACGAATATGGAAGCTGGACAGATAAGATGCCAAAAACCAACGACTTTCATGTGTTATTGGACAGAAAAGAGGAACTTTTTTTCTCTTCCAATTGAAAACGTGGAAGTCTGATTCCAATCAATGCAAGTCATCAGAATCAGGTAATACACCAACTTATATTCTTGTCTTCATGAAAGATAGGAATCTATATGTTAAACATGCATGTATATTAATTAAAACACCTTCAACATGTGAACAAAAACGGCAAAATAAATAAATATAAATTATATACTGTATATATAAATGTATGTATATATATTTAATATATATATATATACATATATTAAATATATATATATATATACATAAAAACATGTATATATATATGTATATGTATATATATACATATATATGTATATATATACATATATATATATGTATATATATATGTGATATGTGTGTGTATATATATATATATATATATATATATACATATATATATGATATGTGTGTGTATAAATGATTTGTGTGTGTATGTATGACATGTGTGTGTATGTATATGAGGTAGATCACCTCGACTTGGTCATTTACTAAGTAATTGATAAACGTTGAAAAACGTATTGGGGTGTTACCATTTAGTGGTCAATTGTACGGAATATGTACTGTACTGTGAAATCTACTAATACATGTTTTAATCAATCAATCAATCAAATCAATGAATGCCTACTGAGGCTATGGTGCTGTTAAGTTATGGTGGCTCAATGTGCCATTTATTTTATTTTTATTTTGATGCACTATTATTTCATATATATTATTGTTTTAGTTGCTTAAGAGATATTCCTGGCTCTGAATTTGCTCATTGCTATATTTATGTTTTTGTGCATTATTTTTTGCCGTAATCAGGTTACTCATCAGTTACTCAGTACTTGAGTAGTTTTTTCACAACGTACTGTTTACTTTTACTCAAGTAAATATTTGGGTGACTACTCCTTACTTTTACTTGAGTAATAAATCTCTAAAGTAACTGTACTCTTACTTGAGTACAATTTCTGGCTACTCTACCCACCTCTGTTTAGAAGTAGCTAAAACACTGCAGACTGCGGCTGGACTTTAGCTGCTAGCTAGCTAGCCATGTCTTAAAGCACCACCTCCTGAGGGCGTTTCAGTGCGCTGCCGAACATGCTCCTCTGCTCGCAAAACCAACAATGACACGACGTGACAATGACGGGGGTCGGGGGTTTGGAGGACCGGTGCTTTTTAGAGGCAGTATACCATACAACCCTTTAGCATGCTAACTGTTAGCATGTGCCAAGTGCCAAGTTATATGACTCTGAAGCGTGCGGCTGCATATTTAGTTGAACTTTTCACGCTCAACACGTTGGTAGACCCAAAACAAAAACAGACCATCGTTTGTGTGAAGAAGCAATTTATTTCTGCTTCACGGCAACATGACACTTGTTAAAAAGTTTGTGAAAGACTGCATTTAGAAATGTGACAAAGTCAGAGATTAAGGTCACAAAGTGTCTATTTGACTTCCTGCGAGCGTGTAAAAAAAAAACATGCTTTTGTCGTCAGTCTGATAAAAGAACTGTTTTGCAACATATTTTCACATTCATAAAGCGCTTGGTAACAAGAGGAAGGCACAGCGAGAAGTTAAAAAAGATGAAGTCATGCTTGCTTCCTGTTGCAGATTCTCGCCGATGTCGGCGTTAAATCGATTAGATTGTTGTGCTTCAAAGAACACGTCCGTAGCGTCTGGAGGGGTCACACAGTTTCCGTGGCCGCTACGCGTTGTCGTATTTGTGCAGCGCCTCCTCCAGCTTGGCCGTGATCTTCTGGAAGAAGGAGATCTGCTGCTGCAAGTAGTGCTGCATCTGCGCCCGGAAGTCGCGCACGCGGATCTGGTGGAAGTGCTGGATCTCTGCCAGCGTGGCGCAGGAGATGATGTTACAGCGTTCCTTGATGCCCTCCGCCTGCGCCGCCTCCGTCTTGGCCTCCTCCACGTGCCGCTGGCTTTCCTTTACCTTGATTAGGGCTCCTGATGGAGGTGCCAGAAAAATCAAGGAAACAAAAACTGGTTAAACATGACCGTCGTTGTGGTTGCGCCATACGCACGGTTTACAATATAAAAGATATCAGTTATTTAAATACCGTGTTGATGACACATTTTAGCTGTGTCCCGCGAATTTGGCAGTGATAGGGGAACAAACGCAAGGTAGCATTTTTGTTGGCGGCTAATGTCCCTTCACAGTGAAAGCCACTTCTAAGCCAGTAATCCTCGCCTCCATGGTGGCAAATAAACTGTTTCTTACAGGTACTATTATCACTGGGGGCAGATGACTAGCCAAATAAGCAACACTACACATCGTGGGGGGTTCCAAAATGCCATGCTAATCGCTAACAGAAAGTTAGCGCTCTTGAATGTAAACAAAAATGTGTGGATCGTTACAAATAACGACTGTAGCGGTACCAGGTACAGGAGCCGTTTATGGTAAGCTACCGGCTAACGTCTCTTCACAGTGTTAAGTTAGTAATCCTCTCCTCCATGGCAAAAAATAAATTCCGTTTCTTACAGATACTATTATCAATGGAGGTAGAGGACGAGCCAAACATGCTACATGACACATCATAAATGGATAAAAGAAACAAAAGTTGTCCAAAATGTGGCCCAGGGGCTATAAGCTGCCCGCAGCTGTTTTTTTAAACGGCCTGCTGCAAAATTGTTAGCGTTCTAATATTAGCATCCTCTCTTTTTTGTGCTAATTTTGTCAGTATTCACCCTAGTGTCAAATATTTTTTTTTTTACTTCACAAATGATACTTGTTAGCATACTAAGTTTTTTTTTGCCAATTTTGTAGTCATATTTTGGTACTTAATACATGCTAATGTTAGCATGCAAGCATTTTAAACAGTTTTTTAAGGTACACACCTCAGAGTTATATATTTTGGGATTTGACACATATTACAGTTAGCATTTTGGTATGCAAACATTAGCATGCTAGCTGTATTAGCTAATCTAACCAGTATACAAGTCAGTCTCATACATTGTGGTATTTCACTAATGTTAACTGTTAACATCTTAGCATAGTAATGTTAGCATGGTAGCTTTTTTAGCTCTATTTGCTCATAATGTTTGTTACTTGACACTGTTTGGCCAACGTGGTAATTGTTAGCATTTCAGTTCAACTTTGGCTCTTCAGCATTAACAACATATATGTATATGTATATATATATATATATATATATATATATATATATATATATATATATATATATGCAGTATATATATATATGCAGTATATATATGCAGTATATATATATATATAGTGTGAATGCTGGCTAATATATGTATATATATATATACATACATACATACATATATATATATATATATATATATATGTATATATATGTATATATATATATATATATATATATATATATATATATATATATACATATATATATATATGTATATGGTGTGAATGCTCACTAATATATCCATCCATCCCATTCATCCATCCATCTTCTTCCGCTTATCAGAGGTTGGGTTGCGGGGGCAGCAGCCTAAGCAGGGAAGCCCAGACTTCCCTCTACCCAACCACTTTGTCTAGCTCTTTCTGGGGGATCCCGAGGCGTTCCCCGGCCAGCTGGGAGACATAGTCTTCCCAACGTGTCCTGGGTCTTCCCCGTGGCCTCCTACCGGTTAGATGTGCCCTAAACACCTCCCTCGTGAGGCGTTCGGGTGGCATCCTGACCAGATGCCCGAACCACCTCATCTGGCTCCTCTCGATGTGGAGGAGCAGCGGCTTTACTTTGAGTTCCTCTCGGATGACGGAAACACCTCCTTGGTAACACATGAGCCAATCACCACGCCCCTACGCCTGCCTGTACCTACCCACTCTGTTCCCTATATATAAACCATGGTATGTGAATGCCCATCCATCCATTTTCTACCGCTTATTCCCTTTCGGGGTCGCGGGGGGCGCTGGCGCCTATCTCAGCTACAATCGGGCGGAAGGCAGGGTACACCCTGGACAAGTCGCCACCTCATCGCAGGGCCAACACAGATAGACAGACAACATTCACACTCACATTCACACACTAGGGCCAATTTAGTGTTGCCAATCAACCTATCCCCAGGTGCATGTCTGCTTCCATTAAAATCTCCTGACGATTGAGAGAACCCCTCATGAAACAGTTCTTTAGAGATGAAGTAGTCTTGTGATTTTTCCCACACATACATATATTACGCTCTACCACGGTATCGAGCACTATTCTCTGGATTATCTAATTAAGACACAATATAATTATATACATATATATATATATATATATATATATATATATATATATATATATATATATATATATAAATAATAAATGGGTTGTACTTGTATAGCGCTTTTCTACCTTCAAGGTACTCAAAGCGCTTTGACACTACTTCCACATTTACCCATTCACACACACATTCACACACTGATGGAGGGAGCTGCCATGCAAGGCGCCAACCAGCACCCATCAGGAGCAAGGGTGAAGTGTCTTGCTCAGGACACAACGGACGTGACGAGGTTGGTACTAGGTGGGAATTGAACCAGGGACGCTCGGGTTGCGCACGGCCACTCTCCCCACTGCGCCACGCCGTCCCCATATATACATATACATATTGTGATAAAGTCCTTTATTTTCTGTAATGAGTATATATATATATATATATATATATATATATATATATATATATATATATATATATTTATATATGTGTGTGTATACAGGACTGTCTCAGAAAATTAGAATATTGTGATAAAGTCCTTTATTTTCTGTAATGAAACTAAAAACATGGAAATGTCATACATTCTGGATGCACTATACATCAACTGAAATTTTGCAAGCCTTTTATTATTTTAATATTGCTGATTATGGCATACAGCTTAAGAAAATTTGAAAATCCTATCTCAAAAAATTAGAAAATTTTCTCAGACCGAGTAAAAAAAAAGATATATAACAGCAAAACAAAATCAAACATTTGAAAATGTTGGTTAGGAATCATTTCGCATGGATTACTGCATCGATTCAGCTCATTTGCATTATTGGATCTGGTATCTTTCAGCTTCTTCTTCACAATACCCCACACATTCTCTATAGGGTTCAGGTCAGGGGAGTTGGCAGGCCAATCGCAGACAGTAATGCCATGGTCAATACACCAGTTACTGGTGGTTTTGGCACTTTGGGCAGGTGCCAGATCATGCTGGAAGATGAAATCATCATCTCCATAGAGCTTTACAACAGATGGAAGCATAGAGTGCTCTTGGTACACAGCTGCATTGACTTTGGACTTGATGAAACACAGTGGACCAAAACCAGCAGCTGACATGGCTCCCCAAACCATTGCTGACTGTGAGAACACACTGGATTTCAAGCAACTTGGATTTTGCTCCTCTCCAGTCTTCCTCCAGACTATAGCGCCTTGACTTCCAAATGAAATACAAAATTTGCTTTCGTCTGAAAACAGGACTCTGGACCACTCTGCAACTGTCCATCAGTCAGACGCTTCTTGCGTTGTCTTGAGTTCAGGAGTGGCTTGACCATGGGAATACGGCTATTGTAGCTGTATCTGTTAGAAAGCTCTATAGAGATGATGATTTCATTTTCCAGCATGATCTGGCACCTGCCCACAGTGCCAAAACCACCAGTAACTGGTGTATTGACCATGGCATTACTGTCCGCGATTGGCCTGCCAACTCCCCTAACCTGAACTCTATAGAGAATTTGTGGGGTATTGTGAAGAAAAAGCTGAAAGATACCAGATCCAATAATGCAAATGAGCTAAAGGCCGCTATTGAAGAATCCTGGGCATCCATAACACCTCAGCAATGCCACAGGCCGATTGCCTCCATGCCACGCTGCATCGATGCAGTAATCCATGCGAAATGATTCCTAATCAAGTACTTAATGCATTAATTGACATTTTCAAATGTTTGATTTTGTTTTGCTGTTATAAATCTTTTTTTTAACTCGGTCTGAGAAAATATTGTAATTTTTTGAGATGGGATTTTCAAATTTTCTTAAGCTGTATGCCATAATCAGCAATATTAAAATAATAAAAGGCTTGCAAAATTTCAGTTGATGTGTAGTGCATCCAGAATGTATGACATTTCCATGTTTTTAGTTTCATTACAGAAAAAAAAGGACTTTATCACAATATTCAAATTTTCTGAGACAGTCCTGTATACACACACACACACACACACACACACACACACACACATATATATATATATATATATATATATGTATATATATATATATATATATATATATATATATATATATATATATATATATATATATATTTATATTCGTTCTAGGCCTAAACTAAAGTCTTAACAAAAAAACAAAACAAAAAAAGTCTTAACAAGCTGCTCTGCTTAGTTCTGCGTCTGCCTCTGTCAGTATGTCTATGGAGCACCCAGCATTGTCCCACCCACAGAACCATCTGTTTGGTAAAATGCATAGCGGTAACAGCCAATCAGCAGTGCGTATTCAGAGCGCATGTAACAGCAAGTCAGCAGAGCGTATTCAGAGCGCATGTAACGTGGAGTGAGCAGAAAGGTGTTTTTCGCAGGTAAGGCAGCGGACTCTCCCCAAATGATAATAAACACTTCCAAGTCAACTACTAGTAACATCACTATGAGCCCGTTGACGTTCTAGAATCAAGCGGCAGCTCAGCTCGCTCACTGTCCTTGAGGTAAAGGCTAATTAGCTTTTAGCGTAACGTTAGCTCACTGTGCGGTGTGTGTGTGTGTGTGTGCGTGCGTGCTTGTGTGTGTGTGTGTTACGGACAGCAAAGCCCTGTATCTCTGAGAGAAAGACCAGCATTATTGACTTACGGTTAAAAACTAAGTTACTTCACTTGACCTTTTTCTGTGTTGATTGAGCTGTGCTGAAGCAGCAAAAAAGGACATTCTGTTAAATGAAGAGTTTCTGTTGATATAATAATGTAACTGCATTATAAAGCCGAAATGAACTCCATGGTGTTCAGGTATTAATAGTCTCTCCTATTGCTATTGTACTAGATTTTCAGTTATAGTTACATTAATCATTAGTAATGTAGCAGCCTAGTTTTGAAGGGCAGGGTCCCTGCTACCATATGTTGATAGAAATATAACATTTACATAATAAAAATCAACTACAGGCTTCCCAAATGCTGTAATAAACTAAGCATGATGAGTTAAACATATGTCAGCATGTGGCCCCACTTTTAACTCTTTTTTCAAATGCTTATTGCAAACCCTTACTTACAGTAAGTCATTAATTTGATATTGTAAGTCATTATTTTGACTTAGTAAATTACTAAGTCATAATAATGGCATACTTAGTATCTCAGGTAACTAGGACTGTTTTGTTTTTACTTTACGGAAAAAATATTGAGATATATCGAACCATTCAGCAAATGGAACAGAAAACACAAGCTAAAGTTGTAGGCTTCTTCACCCAACGAAGCTGGTCTACTTCACCACAGTCTGTAGTCTATTGCCCCCCAAGCTGTAGTGGCAGCGACGATGTGGAGACGTGATGGCGACAGGCCGAGTTATACCAATCCTTACACCCACCCACCCATCCCCTTCCCCTGGAGAGTCACCACCTTAACTAACAAATTTTCTGGGGGAAATAACTGTTTATGTATTTAATGAGGTTTTAAAATAGATCTATTAACATCCATATAACACATAGTGTGATGTATTTACATATATATATATATATATATATATATATATATATATATATATATATATATATATATATATATATATACAATCGGGCGGAAGGCAGGGTACACCCTGTAGCTGAGATAGGCGCCAGCGCCCCCCGCGACCCCGAAAGGGAATAAGCGGTAGAAAATGGATGGATGGATATATATATATATATATATATATATATATGTATTTATATATATACATACCCACCTAACCGCCCGAATCCAGCTGAGATAGGCCCCAGCGAACCCCCGCGACCCCAAAAGGGACAAGCGGTAGAAATGAATGGATGGATATATCCATCCATCCATTTTCTTCCGCTTATTCCCTTTGGGCTCGCAGGGGGCCCTGATGCCTATCTCAGCTACAATCGGGCGGAGGGCAGAGTACACCCTGGACAAGTGCCACCTCATCGCAGGGCCAACATTCACACTCACATTCACACACTAGGGCCAATTTAGTGTTGCCAATCAACCTATCCCCAGGTGCCTGTTATATATACATACATATATATATATATATATATATATATATATGTATATATATATATTTTTTTTTTATTTTTTTTTATATATTTATTTATATAGACATATATACTATATATATATATATTTAATCCGCATTGGGAATGGGATATATATATATATATATATATATATATATATATATATATATATATATATATATATATATATATATATATATATATACACATATATATATATATACATACATACATATACATACACATATATATATATATATATATATATATATATATATATATATATATATATATAAATATATATATATATATATATATATATATATATATAAATATACATATAGTAGGGGTGTAACGGTACACAAAAATTTCGTTTCGGTACGTACCTCGGTTTGGAGGTCATGGTTTGGTTAATTTTCGGTACAGTAAGAAAACAACAAAATATACATTTTTGGGCTATTTATTTACTAAATTTGTAAACAATGACATAACATACATACACCCAGGGTCTATTGACAGGGTTAATACATATATAACATAAATAAAATAAAAATAAATAAGTTGAGGCTCAGAATGGTTTCTTAACAAAACATTTCTACGTATAGAGTCCTTTTTTTGATTGATTGATTGATTGATTGAGACTTTTATTAGTAGATTGCATAGTACAGTACATACAATTGACCACTAAATTCTAACACCCCAATATGTTTTTCAACTTGTCTAAGTCAGGAACCACATTCATCAACACCGCCCACCTTTTTTTGTAGACATGTTCCATAAATATTGATGTTAAAGATTTATTTTTTTGTGAAGAAATGTTTAGAATGAAGTTCATAAAGCCACAATTTGCAACTAATAGCTGGACTCTTCATTTACCCTGGAGTCTGGAGCTGTAAAGACCCACTGCCGGGTAGAGTGAAGGGTTGTGCGCGCAAGGGAGACACTATGGGAGCCGGAAGCAGGAAAGGTGCACCACATGTTTGACGTGTTGTCATAAGCAGCAAACAATCTTGGCAAACTTTCGTCCACCATTGTTGTATCGCGCAGCCAAAGTGTTCCCAAACGGGAGATCTTAACGAGGCAGGAGAGTCTTCCAGCTCTGGCTTTAACATGTTGTCCTAGCCTGCTAGCTGCTAGCATGTCTACTCGTTCGGTACACCTCCGAAACGAACCCCCTGTACCGAAACGGTTCATTACAAATACACGTACCGTTACACCCCTATATATATATATATATATATATATAT